>NC_058521.1:525644235-525947265 GCF_904849725.1 Hordeum vulgare subsp. vulgare
TGAAAACAAAAGTTGTTCCTATCAAGGTCTTCCTATTTCTAAGCCATTTCCTAGGGTAAAGTCAACATGTGCTATCACACCCTGTTTTTGGCTTCCCTCGCTAATTAACTTATTTGAAATTTAGGACCAATTAAAAAATGTTGTGAATGCTTGTGATGCTTGGAGTGACTATTGTTTGCTTGAGTGCATGTGATTGCTCCCCAATAAATCTCTCTATCTTACAACTCACCTTCTCATTCCCTGATCTCCTGCCTAATAATCATGCCATGTGTTTAGGATAAATATCCATTTTCACCAAATATTATTTTCACCAAAGCGCATTCTTTGAATTAAACCTTAAAACCCCTCAAATGAGACTTGAACTACAAGTCCTCAAATTAGGGAATTTCTTTTGCACCAAATATTTTATTTAAAACCTATTATCAAAATGTCTTCCAAAAACCACCATATTATTATTTTAAAAGTTATTTTATTATTTTATTTAAAGCCATTCTTGTGAGGCCAGAAATTGTCTCCTATGAAGGAAAGTTATTTTTATTGCTTTCAAAATATTTAAGAAAATTTAGGGAAATTCAGTGGATATATTTATTCCATATTTTTGAATTTCAACACATGGTCATGTTCAAAATATTGGGCAAACCCCTCCAAAACCATTCCTGCCTATTTCAAGCTTTTGGAATATTTCTATAAGAAATATTCTCAATAAATTCCAGTAAAATTCTAGCATGTCATCTATGATATTATTGATAATCTTGCCAAGTTTCATTTCAATCCAAGTTGATTTGGCCCCCCTAATCACTCTAAAACCCTATCTATCCAGAATCAAATTTGAGCAACTCTACATTGTGAAGTGTCTCCAATTGTACTCAAATTTGGTGGACATGTTCTAATACTCCAATAAGGCATCCACACCAAGTTGTACACCAAGGAGAATAGAGGAACTTGTCCTAAGACCCTCAAAATGCTCTCTATTGATTTCTGACTTTGGTAAACTTTACATTATAAAGTTTCTCCAATTGACCTTAAACTTTTTGTGCATGCCTTAATGCTCCAATAATGCCCCTACACCAAATATTGGATTTGTGGGAATTTATTTGAATAAGGTTCTAAGCAGAAACCAATTTCTGCCCATTTCTAGGGTTTTCCAATTCTACATTGGAAAACTTCTCCAGCAAATCCTAAATTTGGTGTCCAAACCTATTTTCATCTGTTATTTGACCCTGTTAAGTTTCATAGCCATTGGAATTCATATGGTAGCCCAACCTCAGATCAAACACCTTGTGTGCACTCACTAAATTGGCTTCTTTGACCCCTTGCACTTTTACCCTTGAGCTCAAATTTCTACCACAGCTATATCTAGTTACATTTTACCTCCAGTAACTTTCCCATGGCCACTGGTCAATTATTGGAGAAGGTCCCTATGTAACTTTCTCTCAATTTCACCCTTGAAATCACTATTTTACCTCTCTTACCATGCTTCTGCTTAACTCAAAGCCCCCAATTCTTTCCAGAGCATCTATTCTATGCCAAAGCTTCATTTAGAACCAAGATATGGCATGCTCATGTGGAGAAAAAGAGCAGCTCCTCCTCAAGTTGATTTCTGGCTAAAATATAGGATTGCACTACAAGTACTAGCTAGGCTCACTTTCCCGAGCTAAAATTTGGAAGGCTAGTAGTCCTTCTATAAAGAAGAGTGCTGGACAGGGTTTTCCCTCAATTAACTCCCTCTGCAAACCAGTTTTGCTAGCCCTAAGTTTCCTGCTGCAAACTAAATCAAAGTCAGCACCCATTCAAACTTGCTCCACTTGGCTCCAAACTCCACCAGTGACCTCTGGCAAGCATGCCCTACGCGAGAGACATCTTTGTCAGGTCAAAGGGTCACCCGGGACACGCGTAGCCATGGTGACCATGCTAGCTGCATGCACTAATGGTGCTCTGCACCATTTCCTCATCTCCTAACTCGCGTCCCACAGCTGCAGTATGCCCCAGAGCGCTAGAGCATCTCCCGTTCCACCTTGTCTCCCTCCACGACGCTAGCTAGCTTCCAATGCCCCTCTGGACGTGTGGCACCCATGCCCACGTGAGCTCCGGGAGCTCCCGAGCTCTCTCGGCCTCCCCCTCCCTTAGCACCTCACTCCCGAGCATCTTTGGCTCCCTCAAACCTCCTCCTCACTCCCTGGAACCCCTCTCGAGCCCTCTTCTTTCTCCCGAGCCTTCTCTTCCACTCCCCTCTCTTCGGCAACCATGGCCGCCTCCATGCCCCGCGGGCCGCGTGCCTCCCCGGCCCCTTCCACCTCCTAGAGCATCTCCAGGGCACCCCCAGCTCGTCCGCGGGGCCCTCTCCCATCGCTGCCCCTCCTTCCAGCGGCCGGTGCGCCGTTCTTCCGAGAGAGGTCCAAGAAAAATATAACTTCTATTTTTGTGGCACTTTTATTCTGCTTGCTATGTGGCTCACTATGGTTGTTTCCGAGGATAGTTGACGGTAGACAGAGTATTCAGAGTTGGAGCGGAAGACCTCGAAGACCCCGAGGACTTACGTGAGCATGGCAAGCAGCCCTTTGACCATGACTGAGCATATGTTACTTTGCATGTTAAAATAGCAAGTATTCCCGTTGTATATGATCATAAGTGCTGGTAATCATTCGATATGATTTTTACCGAAGGCTCCCCCGGAGCACATGCATTGAGCTTGACTCTACCCCTTAGGGTCATGATACTACCATGTTGACAAGTAAAGATAGAAGTAGTATTATTCATGAGCATGATGTTGTCATAAAGCAAGAGTTTATGAAAACCCCGTCGGGTGCCACTAATGCCCGAGGGTGATGATGAGTTAGGTGGTCACTTTTGGTGAAGTGATGCACCCTGTATTTGTGTGAGTAAGGTTTCGGAAATGGGATTAGATTTATGATGTGTCGACCGTCCCAACCTTACCAGTACAACCACGTTACCCCTTATGGGACGGGGCTATGTTAATTACTCTGGTCGGTGCTAGCAAAGAGCCACATTACTAGTGGCGGAAGTAATGTGTGGTCACTCTCGTGATGGGGTCGTGCCGGGTAGGACGACTATGCCATTTTTACGAGTTCCAGTCACACCGTTGGTCCCCGCATGGTTGGTACTGTCTAGAGTTGGTGCTCGTAAGACGTACAACATGTGGGCTGGGTACCAATCGAGTGGACCTCTTTGTCTAGTATCGTTAGGGGAAAGGCATTGATCGGGTACTTACCTCGGGTATGTGATATACCGCTAGTCGTGGATGACACGGAAGTTTCCCGGATCTCGTGGGTCCAGCGTACTACCTCTACAGAGTGTAAACTATTCGAATAGTCATGTCCACAGTCAAGGACAGTTGGGTAATCCTGCTTAAACTATGTCCTGATATTTCGCATAAATCAAGTGTGCGTGAGTGTGTGAGTGTGTGGTGATAAGAAATGTGCTGCTATGATAGCAATGATATGACGAAGTTTGGTGACTTGGCATATCGGGTGAACCCGAATGGTTCAACCCTCAACAGATATATTGACATCTGTAACCTGTTCTTCAAGAGTAATTCCTAACTTGATGCATATTCATGATCATTCCACCCAGATGAGTTATACTAGAAATGCATGATATTGTTATCCTTCACTTTCGTTGATTTCATCATGGACTGTTTGCGAGTACATTCAAAGTAGTCATTGGCTTGCCACTGGTTATTTCATTGACCAGGTATGAAAGAATAGGATATGGTGAAGATTATCTTCGTGACATTCTTGTGAGCTAGGATGCTTCCCAGTCAGAATGCCTGTAGGGTAAGGCTGATGGCATGGGTTCACGCTTTCAACCGATAATTCTGCTATTGGTCCAGTTTGGTGTGTTGGCCTATAAGGCCCTATATATGTAAGGCTCGACCGACGTGGTCAATTATTGTATCAAACGGTATGTATGGATGTAAGACTCTTTTATTCAGTATCTGTGTTCGGTGAACATTGATCTCTGGGATCACTGAGCACGGCGATCTCGACTCGTAAGTCGGGGTCACCACAGAGCTGGTATCAGAGCCATCCTAACTATAGGAAGCCCTTAGTTAGCACGGACGTTAGTTAGGATAAACCTGCTTTCCAGATCCTTCAAAATACTTACAAAACCTATATGACTTCTCGACTCTCCTAAATCTTCAAAGAAATTGAAGGTTATGCTCTAGCCTTCCACTCTTATTTCCTTGACACTCCTCGTCCACTTTCCAAAACTTGCAAATGGTCACTAGTACCTTATGCCCTCTGACCACGGGATGAATCCAAATCCTCGTGGGCAGCCCGGAAGGAAGTAACCCTTCCAGGAGAACACTTGTGCTGGAAGACAGAGAAGACAACTCTGCGACCACACGACACCAACAGAAGTACCTCCATGAGGAACAAGGACATCGAGGCTTTAAGAAGGTGAAACCCTGGGAACTGTCCCAAAGTGATGCCACATCCGCCTATGATAATCTGGACATAATATATGCAAACCTTGATCTGCATCACTAATAGAGCGACCCTGTCAGTTATAAGGAATTAGACCACCACCGGTGGATGGGAACATCGCCATTGGTCCGCCTCACCTTAGTGAGCAGGAAAACGGTTCTCTTCATCCCCCGCTCTAGGTGTCGATATCGCGATTAGTATGATTGACAGATCAAAACTCTATCATGTGTTACAAATATCGGTGCATGAAGATGTCCACTTGAGACTCTCAAGGCCTCAGAAGACAAGAAGACACTGACAAGATCATGAAGGCAACAGAAGACCCTGTCAATGACAGCAATGAAGAACCACCTTCGTCAGCAACTCCCCAGACGAGAAGACCACAAGAGCTCTTTATGACTCAAGCGAATTGCTTCGGCAAACAACACCAAGAGGCGTGACAACGCCATGAGAAGGACCAGAAGACTTAGCGGACTCCTGTCCGAAGCACGAAGCAAGCACGACTGTCGAATCCCAGAGCCTAGGATAGGATGAGTCATGAATCCCCTATGCAAAGTCGAGCTCGTGAAATGGTTCGGATGGACCAGGTTATGTGTTGCTTGTTTTTGTTGTTGTGCCCCGATATAAGCCGCACTTTTGCTTAGGCAACGAGCATGCGGATATATCACTCGTATTATTTTTTATGTTCAAAAACATTTTTAGCACTTGCTTTAGTTGACCCTCTAACGCTTGTTTGATTGCACTAAGACCCTTAGACACCCCCTGTGTGATCTCTATCTCTCACCCCTCTCGACAACTGAAGACGGCAAGGCAAGGTGCACCAAGGCTCCACTTCGAAGGACGGCTGACGCTGAAGACACTGACGGTGCTATGTTTAACCACACGTAACCGTAGTAGTGATGCTTTCCCTCGAGATTGGGAAACCACACTAGACCAGGCTAACCTCCACAAGCCCTTTCGGCTCAAATTTTCTGGTTACGTGTCTAGTACACGGATTTGCCAGATCACGTACAGGTCCCCGATAAACCCCGCTTAGCACCGGGTTCCGTATGGAACAAGTGATCACAGAGAACAAGTTTACTTCAATCTTAAGCTAGCACTATAACCTTGATGCCGTAAGAGAATCATTCTCTGAGATAAGGGTATTAGACTAAGGACTGACGTGATGATGATGATATGTGTCTTGAGGATATAGCTAGGCTATCTTGGTGGATCATAAGACGCTTATGAAGGTAGGTAAATTTGGTGGAACAAGTTGATATAGTAGCATAACCTACATAATCTGGAGTAAGATTGGATTTAGTAGGCCGATTACGATTGCGAACATTATTCGTGGTGGTATACATGACTTTAGCAAGTAGATGGCATGGTTGGAGATAATTATCATGATGACTTTGAGTATCACGTAGACTTCTTATTGGATTTGAGTCTTGGATTTAAATAGGTAATCTTAATAGAGCATCGAGGATGTCAGAAACCACATGGTTCGGAGTGAATTCGATTTAGCCGTTAATCTCGATCATGATACCATGTTTCTCAGTGGATATAGAGTGCGTATACTTGGAGTTGTTAGGTTGGTTTACAACCTATGTGGTTTGTCCTTGAAGATTAGCTGGCCATGATTATTGAAATTGGTGGATATCCTATGAAGTAATCCTCGCAGTAATATGTGAAATTATGAGGCCTGTAGAGATTATGTAGAACCCCGTCAATATTGGATTTGTAGGAATGACAGGTCCAGTAATGAATGACCGGAACGATGGATCACTTGACCGGATTCATAGGAAGGAAACAAGATATTGGATTGGTATACTATGTGTTTCCTTGATATAGTAATATAGTACCATGTCCATTGGATGACTTAGATGGACATTTGGATTCGTTGTGCCTTAGATTCAATCATAGGAGCTTGTATGTCTCCCCGAGGTTCTTGCATAGGAATGCGTGTGCATCATAGCTACACCATGCTTGTAGCGATGGGTTTACTCCCTCAACCCGGAGTTGACTAGCATGAGCGGTGTGGATTTGACCCCGTAGGATGGTATCTTTGAGGAGATGAGGTGATATCGTCCCGAGTTAGAGATCGAATTATTGGCATCTAAGGAATGTGCTTAGAGATAAGATGATAGCTGTTCCCCGCATCCTAAGTTCCTTAAGACCCTAAAAGCTTCGCTGAGCCACAAGATGGACGGTTTACGACCATAGAAGATGACATTAAGTCGTTAAGTCATGGCCAGTAACCACCCACAGAAAGTTCCCGTTTTCCTCACCTGACTCTTGAGCACTGTACTTATGTCGTGCTTGGGGAAGGTACATTGTCATCCTCACTGATGACATACTTATTCACCCAGTAAGAGGACGAATGCCTCAGTGTTGTTTAGTTGGACCACAGACACCGCAAACTACAACCCTCGCAACCAAAGATAGTCCCCACGAGCATGGTGAAGCATCCACATGATCAAGTAGCCTCAACGACAGAGAAGAACGACACATTTTATTGCAACTCCAGCATCAACTACGCCAACCACAAGACAGTAAAGCCAGCAAGGACAAACACACAGGGAGCAACCTCCACCCTGACCACGACTGTGTCCACAGTCACACCGCACATCAACGCCTAACCACTTGCCATTATGACACCTCGGTTCCTTCATAAGAAGAGACCGCAAGGACACCACTAGCACACTAACACCACACGTGCGACGAGCCGATGCCTAGTCATCATGAACCCTGCCGCCGCGGAGAGCCGTCGTGCGGGCGGCAACATCTTGGCGATCATCATGGACGATCGCGCAGTACAGCGTCGAGACCCCGACCAGCAACGCTACCATCCTGGACAGGAAGATGATGAGCCATCCTGGGGTCTCGTCCGCCATTGGCATCCCTCCTCGAGCACCTGCAGCAGAAGAAGAAGAAGAGGATCGGAGCAGCAGCAAGTAGCGAGGCTGGGTGGAGAACGAGAGGGACTCCCTGGCCAAATTTATAGCCAGGCTCGGAGAGCCAATAGCCAGGCCACCAGCCCCGTTTGCCGCTCGGCCATCGGTGCTCGCTGGGAATCCCAGAGCAGTGCCGACATACCAGGCCCGCGAGGTGAGTGCTCGCTGCGTCGGCAGATGGCTCACTGCACACCACCGTAGGGCGGCCCCGGACACCGTACGCCCTAGGCACTTCAAGTGGAGGCAGCACGCGCGGCTCACCCAAGAAACAAGAATCAGAGGTAGAAGAAGAGGCTGACGGCGGACCCTGGGCCCACTTGTCAGCCGGAGTAAGTACTAGGCAACAGGTACGACTAGCAACCAGGAATGACAACTTTCCCTTTCCCCCAGATCCTCGTAGAATGCAGATGCACCAATAAGTGGTACTCTTGAGGTGACCCCATCAGACCGCATATTTGGATTATTGCTGCCAGTAAGTCCTCCAGCATAGCAGGAGCAGGCCTTGTTTCCGCCTTAACAAATCTCGGGGACGAGATTTTCTTAAGGGGGTAAGGTCTGTTACACCCTGTTTATGGCTTCCCTGGCTAATAGACTTATTTCAAATTTAGGACCAATTAAAAAAATGTGAATGCTTGTGATGCTTGGAGTGACTATTATTTGCTTGAGTGCATGTGATTGCTCCCTAATAAATCTCTCTATCTTAGAACTCACCTCCTCATTCCCTGATCTCCTGCCCAATGATCATGCCATGTGTTTAGGATAAATATCCATTTTCACCAAATATTATTTTCACCAAAAAGCATTCTTTGAATTAAACATTAAAACCCCTCAAATGAGACTTGAACTACAAGTCCTCAAATTAGGGAATTTCTTTTGCACCAATTATTTTATTTAAAACCTGTTATCAAAATGTCTTCCAAAAACCACCATATTATTATTTTAAAAGTTATTTTATTATTTTATTTAAAGGCATTTCTGTGAGGCCAGAAATGGTCTCCAATGAAGGAAAGTTATTTTTATTGATTTCAAAATATTTAAGAAAATTTAGGGAAATTCAGTGGATATATTTATTCCATATTTTTGAATTTCAACACATGGTCATGTTCAAAATATTGGGCAAACCCCTCCAAAACCATTCCTGCCTATTTCAAGCTTTTGGAATATTTCTATAAGAAATATTCTCAATAAATTCTAGTAAAATTCTAGCATATCATATATGATATTATTGATAATCTTGCCAAGTTTCATTTCAATCCAAGTTGATTTGGCCCTCCTAATCACTCTAAAACCCTACCTGTCCTGAATCAAATTTGAGCAACTCTACATTGTGAAGTGTCTCCAATTGTACTCAAATTTGGTGGACATGTTCTAATACTCCAATAAGGCATCCACACCAAGTGGTACACCCAGGAGAATAGAGGAACTTATCCTAAGACCCTCAAAACCCTCTTTGTTGATTTCTGACTTTGGTAAACTTTACGTTATAAAGTTTCTCCAATTGACCTCAAACTTTTTGTGCATGCCTTAATGCTCCAATAATGCCCCTATACCAAATATTGGATTTGTGGGAATTTATTTGAATAGGGTTCTAAGCAGAAACCCATTTCTGCCCATTTCTAGGGTTTTCCAATTCTACATTGGAAAACTTCTCCAGCAAATCCTAAATTTGGTGTGCAAACCTATTTTCATCTATTATTTGACCCTGTTAAGTTTCATAGCCATTGGAATTCATCTGGTTGCCCAACCTCAGATCAAACACCTTGTGTGCACTCACTAAATTGGCTTCTTTGACCCCTTGCACTTTTACCCTTGAGCTCAAATTTCTACCACAGCTATATCTAGTTACATTTTACCTCCAGTAACTTTCCCATGGCCACTGGTCATTTATTGGAGTAGGTCCCTATGTAACTTTCTCTCAATTTCACCCTTGAAATCACTATTTTACCTCTCTTCCCATGCTTCTGCTTAACTCAAAGCCCCCAATTCTTTCCAGAGCATCTATTCTATGCCCAAGCTTCATTTAGAACCAAGATATGACATGCTCAGGTGGAGAAAAATAGCAGCTCTTCCTCAAGTTGATTTCTGGCTAAAATATAGGATGGCACTACAAGTACTAGCTAGGCTCACTTTCCTGAGTTGAAATTTGGCAGGCTAGTAGTCCTTCCATAAAGAAGAGTGCTGGACAGGGTTTTCCCTCAATTAACTCCCTGTGCAAACTAGTTTTGCTAGCCCTAAGTTTGCTGCTGCAAACTAAATCAAAGTCAGCACCCATTCAAACTTGCTCCACTTGGCTCCAAACTCCAACCTATGGCAAACATGCCCTACGCGAGAGACATCTTTGTCAGGTCAAACGGTTACCCCGGATACGCGTAGCCATGGTGACCATGCTGGCTGCATGCACTAATGGTGCTCTGCGCCATTTCCTCGTCTCCTAGCTCGTGTCCCGCAGCTGCAGTATGCCCCAGAGCGCCAGAGCATCTCCCGTTCCACATTGACTCCCTCCATGATGCTAGCTAGCTTCCAATGCCCCTCTGGACGTGTGGCACCCATGCCCACGCGAGCTCCGGGAGCTCCCGAGCTCTCTCGGCCTCCCCCTCCCATAGCACCTCACTCCCGAGCATCTCCGGCTCCCTCAAACCCCCTCCTCTCTCCCTGGAACCCCTCTTGAGCCCTCTTCTTTCTCCCGAGCCTTCTCTTCCACTCCCCTCACTTCGGCAACCATGGCTGCCGCCATGCCCCGCGGGCCGCGTGCCTCCCCGGCCCCTTCCTCCTCCTAGAGCATCTCCAGGGTACCCCCAGCTCGTTCGCGGGGCCCTCTCCCATCGCTGCCCCTCCTTCCAGCGGCCGGTGCGTTGTTCTTCCCGTTTGCCGGCGCCGGCTCCTCTCGGAGAGATCCCGCGTGCCTCGGAGCTCCCCGGCAAGGAACGACCAGGCAGGATGGCCTTGTCGCCCTGCGTGCACTGGTGGCCGCTGCGACGCCAGGGGACAGCCGGAGCTACGTCGGGCATGGCCCTATGCCGCCTCCCCACTCTCCCAGCTCGGGTGGGAGGTGGGAGAAGAACCTGACAGTTGGGCCCCGCCCGTCAGCGGCAGTTCGGTCAGGCCCGCCCCTTTAAGTGGAGGTGCCCCAGCGCCTTGCGCCTTCCCCGAGCGGAAGTGTATTCAAAGGAATACGCCTCGTGCGTGGCCGCGGTTAGCGAGGCCCAGTCAGTGGGTCGGCCCAATCCCTCTCCTCCGCCCCGGGCGTAAGATAACCCCGAGGCTAAGCCTTTTCCTTTTTCCTATTTGATTAAACTTATAAACTCCATTATAAAATCATACTAACTCCAAAATTCATGATTCAAATTTCTACAGGTTCCTAAATTCAAGCTCTATCCACCTATGAGCCTTGCACAATTTTCCAAGACATGTTTCTGAGGAGTTTTATTAAAAATCCAACTCTGAATATTATTAGCCCCATCTTTCAAAAATCCCATAGGCTTCAAATCTACTCCAATTGGGGTGATTCAAATTTGCACTGCCTTCTTAAATCATTCCCTATTTTTAGAACCCTGGTCAACATTTTTGTGTGACTTATTTCTGTTCAATAAATAAATAGCTTCCTATTGCTATTTATTCCACATTAGAAAATTCCTAGAATATTCATACCAACTCCAAATCCAGTGAAACCACTTCCTAAATATTTCTAAAATCATTCTCTGTTAAATGGGTGTCTCCACTCATTTTTAACAGAATGATTTCTGTTGGCTCCTACAATGATCACCTATTGCTCTTTCCATCCATTCAAAAATCCTTGATGATTCAAATCTCCTATATCAAGATTCAGGTATTTTTCTTATGACCAGAGAGGTCCAAGAAAAATATAACTTCTATTTTTGTGGCACTTTTATTCTGCTTGCTATGTGGCTCACTATGGTTGTTTCCGACGATAGTTGACGGTAGATGGAGTATTCAGAGTTGGAGCGGAAGACCTCGAAGACCGCGAGGACTTACGTGAGCAAGGCAAGCAACCCTTTGACCATGACTGAGCATATCTTACTTTGCATGTTAAAGTAGCAAGTATTCTCGTTGCATATGATCATAAGTGCCGGTAATCATTTGATATGATTTTTACCGAAGGCTCCCCCGGAACACATGCATTGAGCTTGACTCTACCCCTTAGGTTCATGATACTACCATGTTGACAAGTAAAGATGGAAGTAGTATTATTCATGAGCATGATGTTGTCATAAAGCAAGAGTTTATGGAAACCCCATCGGGTGCCACTAATGCCTAAGGGTGATGATGAGTTAGGTGGTCACTTTTGGTGAAGTGATGCACCCGGTATTTGTGTCAGTAAGGTTTCGGAAAATTGGATTAGATTTATGATGTGTCGATCGTCCCAACCTTACCATTATGACCACGATACCCCTTATGGGACGGGGCTATGTTAATTACTCTGGTCGGTGCTAGCAAAGAGCCACGTTACTAGTGGCAGGAGTGATGTGTGGTCACTCTCGTGATGGGGTCGTGCCGGGTAGCACGACTAGGCCATTTTTATGAGTTCCAATCACACCATTGGTCCCCGCATGGTTGGTATTGTTCAGAGTTGGTGCTCGTAAGACGTACAACATGTGGGCCGGGTACCAATCGAGTGGACCTCTTTGTCTAGTATCGTTAGGGGAAAGGCATTGATCGGGTACTTACCTCGGGTATGTGATATACCGCGAGTCGTGGATGACACAGAAGTTTCCTGGATCTCGTGGGTCCAGCGTACTACCTCTACAGAGTGTAAACTATTCGAATAGCCGTGTCCACGGTCAAGGATAGTTGGGTAATCCTGCTTAAACTACGTCCTGATATTTCCGCATAAACCAAGTGTGCGTGAGTGTGTGAGTGTGTGGTTATAAGAAAACTGCTTCTATGATAGCAATGATACGACCAAGTTTGGTGACTTGGCAAATAGGGTGAACCTGGATGGTGCAACCCTCAACAGATATATTGACATCTGTAACATGTTCTTCAAGAGTAATTCCTAACTTGATGCATATTCATGATCATTCCACCCAGATGAGTTATACTAGAAATGCATGATATTGTTATCCTTCACTTTCGTTGATTTCATCATGGACTCTTTGCGAGTACATTCAAAGTACTCATTGGCTTGCCACTGGTTATTTCTTTGACCAGGTATGAAAGAACAGGATATGGTGAAGATTAACTCCGTGACGTTCTTGCGAGCTAGGATGCTTCCGAGTCAGAATGCATGTAGGTTAAGGCTGATGGCATGGGTTCATGCTTTCAACCAATAATTCCGCTATTGGTCCAGTTTGGTGTGTCAGCCTATAAGGCCCTATATATGTAAGGCTCGACCGACGTGGTCAATTATTGTATCAAATGGTATGTATGGATGTAAGACTATTTTATTCGGTATCTGTGTTCGATGAGCATTGATCTCTGGGATCACTAAGCACGGCGATCACGACTCGTAAGTCGGGGTCCCCACATGTGCTGTGATACCATATCTGCAGTGACCCGACTCAAAAAGAGTCAAGCCTCTGTGTATCTATGCCATCCCTGGATCGGTATGCTGGCACACATAGTACATCAATGTATATACCAAAGTGCAATCACATGTAAATAACGTGAAACTGATATATACCTCAAAATCTCAGTGGAAACAGTCAATGGGAGTGGAGTCCCAATAAACACCAATGGCAGGTTGAGTGCAGACCGTAACCCTGAATCGTACTCTTACTCGTCGTAGAAAGTATATGCAACATAAGACATTGCAGCCGTGTAGGTCAGCATATTGAATAAGCCGGCAAGTCACAAAAGAGGGGTGAAAACATCATCTATACTACATGCATATATGGCAGGTGGGGCTGTAGTTTAAGTTTTGTGTAAAGCAAATTTTTCCTACAACAAGAGAGAGGGTAAAAGCAAAATTTACTACATTGTTAGTTGTTACTGAGAAGGTTCCACCAACCATTTCTCATACCCAAGTTATTAATATCACCCACATCAATAATTAATGGTGTTGAGAATTCTTGATAGTTTCAGTTCCTTTGGCTCAAGTTGTCCATGACCTTGGACACGGCTAATCGATTAGGTTTGAGTACTCTGTGGAGTTTTGCACACGTTCCTCACAAGATTTGATCGCCTCCATTGGAGTCCTTGCACTTCAGGGTGTTTGAGAACCGGATGATCAAAACATGGTCTTTCAACGGGTTCCTCTGAGCCACTGTCGGTGCCCATCCAATCCTACCGTTCTTCTACATCTCGTAGCAACGCCTGTCTAGAGTCACCACGTTGTCCAACCAAGCCAGAGCCCATAATGACTTGTGGCTGTGCAGGTAAGCCTCGGGTCTTTAAATATCCATCCATCTCTTTGTGCCTGGGTGAAGCTTTCCGCAAGATGTCATGGCGCTTCCCCATGCATCCCGGGTCCTCTGCTGGTTTCCCTAGGGAGCCCATCTGAACTGTCCTTCACCCAGAGGTATATTGCATTCTGAGGTCTTGCAAGTCTTGAAGTCTTCAGGTGTTGATTATTAAGTTCTCACAACCCTCATGATGAACACTCAACCAAACCCCGTCTACTAGGAGCATAGCGAAAATAACGTCCCGGTCAAAGTAACAAGGGTTTAGGGGTGCCTATCATATCATACTACTTAAGAACCAAAATTTCCAAGTACCTACGTTGCATGCAATGGGTGGAGAAGGTAGAACTGCAATGCATATAAAACCATAGGTAAAACATGATCAACGTGACTTGCCTAGTAGGGTTGATGAAGATAGATATCGCTCTCAAGAAATAACTTGATAGGACTATTCGTCACTCTCCGATGAAATCTATTTAATCAAACATAGTATTCACATAAGCACTGATACTAACAAACATCCTAGCAATCAATATAACAAGCAATAATAAAAATCGATGCAATAAAATCACTAAGAAAAATCAAATAAGAAACCAAAGGAAACTTCAAAGAAAAACTATGGAGTCTTCTACTACAACAATCACAAAATAGTTTTTGTCCTAGTTAAACTTAACATCAAATAAAACGCTAAAATAGTAAAATAAAAGTAAAGAAAAATATAAAATACTAAGATAACATAAAGTATTTCTCATAAAACAATATTATTTTGAAAGTACTTTTAAGTAGGAAATCAAACTAGCAACGAAATCAATTTGCAAGTTATTACCAAACTAGAATTCATTCCATGCTATCAAGTAAACTAAAATTTTGTTGTTGTTGCAAACCTACTGTTAACTAACAGAAAACAAAAATATAACCTTTCACAAGTATAAAAGAAAACAAATTAAAGACAATTATAGCAAAAGAAATAGCAATAATCCTAGAAAGAACTAAAACAGAATCTGTTTTATATAAAAAATGATTTAAAATATTCCAATTTTTTTGAAATTGTACCTACTGATAACTAAGATCGCTAGGGACGAGTAGCAAAAAGAATCAATTAAAAATCTATTTTGAAACTCCCGATATTAACAAAGCAAGATTGAAACCAAATCTGTTCAAATTCAAAATTGAAGTTTTCAAACATGGTCAAATTTTGTATCTACAGAAACTACATAAAATTTGTGATCCAATGCAAAAAAAATCACCTAATTTGGAGTTATAGAATAAAAGTTATAAGGATTCTAAAACCAAGTTCAAATCTGTTTTCAGAATTAAAAACAGAAAAAGAATAAAAAGTATAGGCGACGTGGCGGATTTCTATTGGCTCAGAGGTATGCGTTTCTAGGACTAATCAACAAACGGCCGCAAAGTAAATAAAACGCTTCGGCTAAACTAAAAACCGGTCGGTTCTTTTAAAAGAACCGAAGGGATACCTACGATCTAATCTAGGGCGTCGGTCCTAGATCTAATGGTGGAGGGGAAGGAGCGAGCTCACCACGGCTGCAGGGGGATCTCCGGTGAGGTGTGCACCGGCCGAAGGGGAGGGTGGCGAGATGGGGTGGTTCCGGTGGCTGGCGACGGTGGTGGAGGGCCGAGGAGGCGGAGGGGAGCTGTCAACGGCGAGTGGTGGTGTCGGATGGCGCTGGGGGCGACGGAGGAGAGCTCGAGGAGATGGGCGAGCTTCGGCTGAAGGAGAGCTCCAGCGAGGGGGCGTCGTGCGGCGGTAGGGCGTGGGGAGGAGGGGTTTTTGAGGGGAACGGAGTGCGGAGGTGTCACGGAGTATTTATAGGGCGACGGGAGGCGAGGGGAGGGAAGGCACGCGGAGATCGGGCTCGGGATTCCGGCGAGGTCGGTCCCTCGAAGGTGCCACGCACATAGAAGGAAGGGGATGAGGAGGAAGAAGTAGAAGGAATCGTGCCTCATTGATTTTCCTAACGGGCCGAGATAGCCTTCCTAAAAAATGATTCGTTTCCTTTTTATTTAAAACAGGAAGGAAAACTTCAAAAAGGAAATAAATCTTTTTCTGAAAATATAAATATATATCAAAATGATCAGAAAATTATTTCCCACAACGTGGACATTTTATTTTTCACAAAATAAAAAATTTATAAAACTTTATTTTTTTAAATCCAATAAAATACAAATTTTGTCTTTAAAACTTTTGGCACTATTTTCTTCTAACCTTTATTTTTTTTAGGTGTCATGTTACCTCGTCCCTTTCTTGCTTGGCAAGTATATTGTCACGAAAAACGTTGTGGTTGAAATCTTGTGCCAAAAATAAAATTCAAATCAAAAACCAAAGGAAAATTCAAATGCCACATTCATTCAAATTCTTTATAGTTGAAGAAGTCATGTTATCTCCTCTCATTGATTTTAAATGGATGAATTTGAATTCAAAAGAAAATGGGAAAGTCATTTTATTCCCTCTCATTCAAAAGTTTTAAAAAGTTTCAAATTTCACTCAAGTTTCAAGCACGCAAACAAACAAACAAACAATCTAGTAAATATTATAACATACCAAAACTTGGGATGTTAGAGTTGGATTCAGGGCGACAAGAGCAATCCAAACAGCGACATGAAATCTTAAGAACATGCAGCAATGAAAGTGCCAATGATATAGAGATGTGAAACCTCTATGAATGACCAACCCGCAAAAACTTCCAATATCGAAAACATCATAGAAGATGCATATAGACTTTGTTTTTGATAAACTCGAGCTTGTCATGAAGATGACCATAAGCTCTACAACTCACAAAGGGAATTGCATACGGGATTGATTGAATCCGTGACATCGTGGTTCATCCGATGAGATAATCGTGGAACATGTGGAAACCAACATGGATATCTAGACCTCGCTGTTGGTTATTGGCCAGAGAGATGTCTCGGCCATGTCTGCATGTCTCCCGAACCCGTAGGGTCTACACACTTAAGGTTCGATGATGCTACAGTTGTAAAGGGAATAGTATGTGGTTACCGAAGGTTGTTCGGAGTCCCGTATGAGATCCCGGACGTCATGATGAGCTCCGGAATGGTCCAAAGGTAAAGATTGATATATATATATATATATATATATATATATATATATATATATATATATATATATATATATATATATATATATATATATATATAGGAAGTCCTGTTTTGGTCATCGGAAAAGTTTTGGGTTCATCGGTAGTGTATCGGGAGTGCCGGGAGGGTGCCGGAGGACCCCGGGGAGGGGTGTGAGAACCAAAGGAGTTCATGGGATGCTAGAGGAGGTGGACCAGCCCTTATTGGTCTGGCCAAGGCCTTCCCTAAAGGCCCATGTGGCTAGGGATAAAGGAGATAAGGTAAAAGGGGTTTAAAAGGAAGGGATCCACCTCCCTTGTGGGAGGTGGACTCCTCCCCTAGTTTGGCCGAACCTCTCCTCCTTGGAGGAGGGGCCAAGGCAGCCATCCCTCTCCCTCCTCCTATATATACTTGAGGTTTTGGCCCTTTTGAGACACACAATTGATCTCTCCCAAGGCGCAGCCCTACCTCTCTCTTCTTCCCCCTCAGCAGCGCTTGGTGTAGCCCTGCCGGAGAACCACATAGCTCCTCCACCACCACGTCGTCGTGTTTCCGGAGCTCTCCCTCAACTTCTCCTCTCTCCTTTCTAGATCAAGAAGGAGGATACGTCACCGGGTTGTACGTGTGTTGAACGCGGAGGCGCCGACGTTTGGCGCATAGATCGGAATCCACCGCGATCTGAATCGATGTGAGTACGACTCCATCAACCGCGTTCATAGTAACGCTTCCGCTTTGCGATCTTCAAAGGTATGAAGATTCTCTACAACCTCTCTAGTTGCTGGTTTATCCATAGATAGATCCTTGCATGGCGTAGGAAAATTTTGAAATTACTACGATCCCCAACAATGGCATCCGAGCCAAGGTTCTATGCATAGATTCTATGCACGAGTAGAACAAAAAAGTTGTGGGTGTTGATTTGTCAATTTGCTTGTCGTTACTAGTCTTATCTTGATTCGGCGGCATCGTAGGATGAAGCGTCCGAGACCGACTTTAGACGTACTCTTACGTGAGACTGGTTCCACCGACCGACATGCACTAGTTGCATAAGGTGGCTAGTGGGTGTCTATCTCTCCCGCTTTAATCGGATCGGATTTGATGAAGAGGGTCCTTATGAAGGGTAAATAGCATTGGCATATCAACGTTGTGGTTGTCACGTAGGTAAGAAATGTTCTTGCAAGAAACCCTAACCAACCACGTAAAACTTACAGGACGTCTAACTTGTTTTTGTAGGGTATGCTATGTGATGTGATATGGCCAAAAGGATGTGATGTTACATATGTGATGTATGAGATTGATGATGTTCTTGTAATAGGATTCACGACTTGCATGTCGATGAGTACGACAACCGACATGAGCCACAGGAGTTGTCTTCATTTATTGTATGAGATGCAACGCCATGTTGATTACTTTACTTTATCGCTAACGGTTAGCTATACTAGTAGAAGTAATAGTTGGCGTGACGAATTCGTGACGACACAATGATGGAGATCATGGTGTCATGCGGGTGATGATGATGATCATGGTGCCCCAAAGATGGTGATCAAAGGAGCAAGATGATATTGGCCATATCATGTCACTATATGATTGCATGTGATGTTTATCATGTTTTACATCTTATTGCTTAGAACGAAGGTAGCAAAGATAAGATGATCCCTCATTAAAATTTTGAGATATGTATTCCCCTAAGTTTGCACCATTGCAAAGATTCGTTGTTTCGAAGCACCACGTGTTGATCGGGTGTGATAGATTCTAACGTTCGCATACAACGGGTGTAAGCCAGTTTACACACGCAGAACACTTAGGTTGACTCGACGAGCCTAGCATGTACAGACATGGCCTCGAATACGGGAGACCAAAAGGTCGAACATGAGTCATATGGTTGATACGATCAGCATAGAGATGCTCATCATTGATGACTATTACGTCTCACGTGATGATCGGACACGGGCTAGTCGACGTGGATCGTGTGTCACTTGGATGACTAGAGGGATGTCGATCTAAGTGGGAGTTCATTAGTAATTGCATTAGATGAACTTAATTATCATGAAATTAGTCTAAAATTATCTTTACAAGTATTGTAGATCCAATGGCCAACGCAAATGTCCCATTCAACTTCAACGCGTTCCTAGAGAAAACCAAGCTGAAAGACGATGGGAGCAACTATGTGGACTAGGCTCGTAACTTAAAGCTCATCCTCATGGCTTCCAAGAAGGCATCTGTCCTTACTGCACCGCTAGGTGATCCTCCCATTCCCGCGGCAGGCGAGGATGCTAGGAAGACCTCGTAGTCGCGGAGTGTGACTACTCTCTCGTTTAGTGCGACATGCTTTACAGTTTAGAATCGGGTCTCCAAAGGCATTTTGAGCAATACGGAGCATATGAGATGTTCGAGGAGCTGAAACTTGTTTTTCAAGCTCATGCCCGGGTCGAGAGATATGAAGTCTCCGACAAGTTCTTTAGCTGTAAGATGGAGGAGAGTAGATCTGTCAGTGAGCACATACTCAGAATGTCTGGGTTGCACAACCGCTTGACTCAGCTGGGAGTTGAACTTTCGAATGATGCGGTCATTGACAGAATCCTCCAGTCGCTTCCACCAAGCTATAAAGGCTTTGTGATGAATTACAACATGCAAGGGATGGAAAAGACTATTCCCGAGTTGTATTCAATGCTGAAATCTGCGGAGGTAGAAATCAGGAAAGAGCACCAAGTGTTGATGGTCAATAAGACCACCACTTTCAAGAAGGACAAGGGTAAGAAAAGCTTCAATAAAGACGGCAAAGTAGTTGTCGCACCCGGTAAGCCAGTTGCTGGGAAGAAGCCAAAGAAAGGACCTAAGCCTGAGACTGAGTGCTATTACTGCAAGGGAACCGGCCACTGGAAGCGGAATTGCCCCAAGTACTTAGCGGACAAGAAGGCCGGCAACGTCAAAGGTATATGTGATATACTTGTTATTGATGTGTACCTTACCAGTGCTCGTAGTAGCTCTTGGGTATTTGATACCGGTGTTGTTGCTCACATTTGCAACTCTAAGCAGGAACTGCGGAACAAGCGTAGGTTGGCTAAGGACGAGGTGACGATGCGCGTTGGGAATGGTTCCAAGGTTGATGTGATCGCCGTCGGCACGCTACCTCTACATCTACCTTCGGGATTAGTTATAAACCTTAATGATTGTTATTTAGTACCAACTTTAAGCATGAACATTGTATCGGGATCTCGCTTGATGCAAGATGGCTAGTCATTTAAATCTGAGAATAACGGTTGTTCTATTTATATGAGTGGTATGTTTTATGGTCAGGCCCCGCTGGTAAATGGTTTATTCCTGATGAATCTTGATTGTGATGATACACATATTCATAGTGTGAGTGCTAAAAGATGAAATGTTGATAATGATAGTCCCACATACTTGTGGCACTGCCGCCTTGGTCATATCGGCGTAAAGCGCATGAAGAAACTCCATACTGATGGACTTTTGGAGTATCTTGATTTTGAATCATTTGACACATGTGAGCCATGCCTCATGGGCAAGATGACCAAGACATCATTCTCCGGAATAATGGAGCAAGCGACCAACTTATTGTCAATAATACATACCGATGTATGCGGTCCAATGAGCGTTGAAGCTCACGGAGGCTATCGTTATGTTCTCACCCTCACTGATGATTTGAGTAGATATGGGTATGTCTACTTAATGAAGCACAAGTCTGAAACCTTTGAAAAGTTCAAGGAATTTCAGAATGAGGTGGAGAATCAACGTGACAAGAAAATAAAGTTCTTACGATCCGATCGTGGAGGAGAATATTTGAGTCACGAGTTTTGCACACACCTAAGGAAATGTGGAATTGTTTCACAACTCATGCCGCATGGCACACCGCAGCGTAATGGTGTGTCTGAACGTCATAATCGCACTCTATTAGATATGGTACGATCTATGATGTCTCTTACCGATTTACCGCTATCATTTTGGGGCTATGCATTGGAAACTGCAGCATTCACTTTAAATAGGGCACCGTCTAAATCCGTTGAGACGACACCGTATGAATTATGGTTTGGCGAGAAACCTAAGCTGTCGTTTCTGAAAGTTTGGGGTTGTGATGCTTATGTGAAGGAAGTTCAACCAGAGAAGCTCGAACCCAAAGCGGAAAAATGCGTCTTCATAGGATACCCTAAGGGAACTATTGGATACACCTTCTATCTTAGATTCGAAGGCAAGATCTTTGTCGCTAGGAACGGATCTTTTCTAGAGAAAGAGTTTCTCTCGAAAGAAGTAAGTGGGAGGAAAATAGAACTTGATGAGGTAATTGTACCTCCTCTCGAACCGGAGAGTAGCACAGTGCAAGAAAATGTTTCTAAGGCGCCTGCACCGGCTAGAGATGAAGTTAATGATGATGATCATGACACTTTGGATCAGGTTGCTATTGAACCTCGAAGGTCGACAAGGATACGTTCCGCACTACAATGGTATGGCAACCCTATCATGGAAATCATGTTGTTGGACAACAGTGAACCTTTGAACTATGAAGAAGCGATGGCAGGCCCGGATTCCAACAAATGGCTTGAGGCCATGAAATCCGAGATAGGATCCATGTATGAGAACAAAGTATGGACTTTGGTGGACTTTCCCGATGATCGGCGAGCCATAGAAAATAAATGGATCTTCAATAAGGAAACTGACGCGGATGGTAATGTGACCATCTATAAGGCTCGACTTGTCGCTAAGGGTTATCGACAACTTCAAGGGATTTACTACGATCAGACCTTCTCACCCGTAGCGATGCTGAAGTCGGTCCGAATCATGTTAGCAATTGCCGCATTTAATGATTATGAAATCTGGCAAATGGACGTCAAAACGACATTCGTGAATGACTTTCTTAAAGAAGAATTGTATATGATACAGCCAAAAGGTTTTGTCGATCCTAGCAATGCTAACAAGGTATGCAAGCTCCAGCGCTCCATCTATGGGCTGGTGCAAGCATCTCGGAGTTGGAACATTCGCTTTGATGAGGTGATCAAAACGTTTGGGTTTGTACAGACTTATGGAGAAGCCTGTACTTACAAGAAAGTGAGTGGGAGCTCTGTAGCATTTCTCATATTATATGTGGATGACATATTGTTGATGGGAAATGATATAGAACTATTAGAAAGCATAAAGGCCTATTTGAATAAGAGTTTTTCAATGAAGGACCTTGGAGAAGCTGCTTACATATTAGGCATTAAGATCTATAGAGATAGATCGAGACGCCTCATAGGTCCTTCACAAAGCACATACCTTGACAAGGTATTGCAGAAATTCAATATGGAGAAGACTAAGAAGGGGTTCTTGCCTGTATTGCTAGGTGTGAGGTTGAGTGCGACTTAACGACCGACCACGACAGAAGATATAGAGAAGATGAGTACCATCCCCTATGCTTAAGCCATAGGCTCTATTATGTATGCCATGCTATGTACCAGACCTGATGTGAACCTTGCCATAAGTTTGGTAGGGAGTTACCAGAGTGGTCCACGAGTGGATCACTGGACAGTGGTCAAGATTATCCTAAAGTACCTAAAAATGACTAAAGATATGTTTCTCGTTTATGGAGGTGCCAAAGAGCTCATCGTAAAGGGTTACGTTGATGCTAGCTTCGACACAGATCCGGATGACTCCAAGTCACAAACCGGATACGTGTATATTTTGAATAATGGGGCAGTTAGCTCGTTCAGTTGCAAGCAAAGCGTCGTGGCAGCATCTACCACTACTGGAATCTGCTGGTTTGCCGACAGCCAGAGCTGACGGCAAAGAACAGTTTAACTGATGGCAAAGGCTTTGCCGTCAGTGTGCTGTCGGCAAAGGTACCAGCCAAGATTTTATCGGCAATCACCTTCTTTGCCGACAGCCAGAGCTCGACCGACGGCAAATACTTTGCCATCAGCTTTCTGGCACGGGCTGACGGCAAAGAGCAGTGGCGGGAATGGCGCAGGCCGAGCTCCGTTAGAAGGTTAACGGCAGGCTTTGCCCACAGCCGTAGCAAAGCTGACGGCAAAGCCTCCCCTCTTTGCCCACAGCAAAGCCGAAACCCCTGGGTCCCCTTGGTCGCCTCTTTGCCGACAGCTGGAGCCCAGCTGATGGCAAAGCCTACCCCTGGGTCCCCTTGGCCGCCTCTTTGCCGACAGCTGGAGCCCAGCTGACGGCAAAGCCTAAAATTTGGTATTCCCAGAGTTGCCAGAATACACAGGCTGCCGCCACGTGTCTTCTTTGCCGTCAGTCCACCGACGGCAAAGCCTTTGCCGTCAGTAAGCTGTAGGCAAAGACCCTCTCTGCTTTTTTTCATATTTGTTTTCTGTTAATTCCCTGCATTAGCAAAACATAGATACAAACAGCAACATATATATATTGAATCTGCCCCTAAACAGCACCACAAGTGCATTACAAAGTGCAAACAGCACAACACAAGTGCAAACAACACGAATATATGTCATTAAAGTGCAAACAATATCACAAAGTATTACAAAGCATCACAAGTGCATCCACAAATACAATTGCATTACAAAGTTCATCTAGGACTACACAAGTGCATTACAAAGTCTCGAGCATCCATCCATATGCCATGCTGCTTTATCAAAATCTGCATAATGAGAAAGAATTTAGAAGAAGAATACAATAAGAAAGAAGTTATCTAAATTAAGCTAAGCAATTAGAAGAAGAAGTGGAAGAATAATAAGAAGAAGAAGAACAAGAAGAAGTGGAAGAAGTGGAAGAAGAAGAAGAAGAAGATAGAGAAAAAGAAAGAAGAGAAGTTATCTTTTTCTCCTCTTTCTTCTTCTCTTATTTCTTCATCTCTTGTTTGTTCTTCTCTTCTGGTTTCTTTGAAAACTTTCTAAACTAATTATGTCATTTTTGAGCTCTTATATCAACTAGAATTTACTAAGCTAACTAAACCATGGCTAATATCAACTAGAATTTACTAAGCTAACTAAAGCCTGGCATAATCTAAGTTGATCTAAACAATAAGAAGAATAAGAAGGAGAGGAATAACTTACCGAATGCCAAGAAACGAAGGAGAAGCTGCATCTCCGTTGGTCGCTGGGTTGCTAGGGCTCTCACCAGGAGAAGTAAAGGGATCGTGGGATTCAACTCTTGAATGATGCTGCAACAAGGCAAGAGTTAAAATATGTGGTTAGCACGGCGACAGACAATGGTATAAGACCGTGCAAGGTTGGTCATTGAAAGGGAACTCACCGTTCCCACGGGAGAAGGCATCGGCGGAGGGGGCGGCAAACCTTGCTTCTCACACATAGCCTGCAAATTAGTTTTCAAGGAGTCAAAGAAATAACCTTGTTGCGTCTCACACATAGCCTTGCTTCTCACACAACTGACTTACCGCAACGAAGTCGTGCATGGCCTTCGCATGGGCATTATTGCGTGTCCTCTCCTCGTCAAGCAACCTCTGCGTATTCCGGTCCCTCTCCTCCAACAAGAGCCTGGTGGCCTCCTTCTCCTTCATAAGTGCGGCCTGCAACCATTCCTCAAAAGGAATTTTCATCATCCATCCAGGGACAAAAGAACGAAAGAAATAATGAAGAAAACTAACCTCGATGGCAAGATCAACTGGCCTCACGCGTTGCCGAATTGCACGAGCGGAGCTCGTTTGCCTCGACTTGATCTGAGATAGAGTCTTAGTGATAGGGACGAAGCCATCACACATGGCCAGCGTGCCATGACTCTTACCGCCACCAGAGATCATTAACGCCTCTGGATCGATAGGATTCTAGCTCGGGTCAAAGTCAGGCCCGCGCAGCTGTTTGACCACCTCAGAATAAGACGTCATCTTGTTGTAGGTGGACAGGCTTGTGTACGCCAACGGCCCGTCCCCCTCAGAATATGCCTTCGCCGTCTTGTACGAGCCCTTATGGGCCATGCTAAACGCGACGTATCCCTCAGGCTCGGGCTGGTTATTGTGTTTGGACTACACGAAAAGACAAAGAATTAGTAGAACAAAAATCATGAACGAACGAATTATTGATGAAACAAAACAAGGCACACATACCCATTTTTTGGCGTATTGCTTGATGTTGGCATTGCCTTGGTGGTGTGGTACACCAACCAATTGGGCACGACGGTCCTTGGCCATAGTGTGGGTGCTCAACCAAACCTCTGTGCACCACCTGCCCGCTATCATCTCCCAACAATCCATCTTATCGGCCAACCATCTCGGGGCACCTATGAATGTAAGTTAATGAAGAATGAAACTAAGTATTATAACTAAATAGACCTAACTAGCCCTAAGAATTGATCTTTGGAATGTACATACCTCCATGTACTCGGTCTTATCAAGGAAAATCTTTCAACATTCAGTCTTTGTCTTCGGCTCCCCTTGCTTGGCGTACCAATCTCGAACAGCCTGAACACGCAGCTCGTGCCTCATGTTATTCAATAAACTCTTGCACTCTTTTACGAGGTTCTTCTTGGCCGCCTCCTCCGTCCCCTCCTCGACCCTAAAGTAACTCTGCAATTATGCCAAATAGATGCACAGATGAATAGTGAAATGATTTGGAAGGAAATAACAATATATAACATTGTATACTTTTTATTGGGTAAAATAATAGTTACCCAAAAATCAGCCAACACCTTGTCGGCCACGCTCACGCAAACAACACCATTGACATGTGTGTTTTCCGGGAGCAGAGCGGCTTGGTAGTGCTCCCACTTGAGTCCTGGCTCGGGAACCATACCCTCACCGGGCAACTGCACTATCCCGGGGAAGTGCTCCCTAAGTAAAGCACCAAGGAGGCAGTTTGGATTCCGGGTATTCTGCGGGTAATCCCACCCCCTACATAATGATAAGGCAAAGACATTAGCTACTTGGTGAAATATAATGATATAAGGTACACAATATATATCAACTTACTTATCGCCATCTGGCTTAATTAACGGCTTGTGCTGCAAGTCCAATCGGTCTGGAACTCGTGTCATACCACGTTGGTAGACCGACTTGCTGGCAGCCCCCTCAGCCTCTGCCTCAGCCCCCTCCGCCTCAGCCTCCGCCTCAGCACCCTCCGCCTCAGCCCCCTCCGCCTCAGCCTCCGCCTCAGCACCCTCCGCCTCAGCCTCCGCCTCAGCACCCTCCGCCTCAACCTCCGCCTCAGCCCCTGCATCGGTGTCTGCTCCTGGACGGTAGGATCCCGCACCGGTGACACCCTCGTCTGCAAGGGTGAAGTGACTGAGACAGAAGTAGCCGAGGGTGGTGCCGACTGGCTCCTATCATGCAGCCTCCCTCTCCCACGACCACGTCCTCTGCCTCTCTTCTTTCCTACGCCTCTCCCACGGGTCTCCTCGGCAAAGCTCTGCAACAAAGTTCTCCGTAGCTGCCCAGGTGCTATCCTCAACTTATCCCCGCCTGCCATGTCTCACCACCTGTAACGATAAATAGTTAAATAATTAGTACAAATTCAAGGACAATAATTAAATGAACAATAATAAATACATGAACAATTCAACTAATAATTGAATAATTAAACAACAATGTTTGGATGCATACAAAGTACTAATAGTCTGGATCATCTGTCTCTTCTCCATGGTCAATTGAAGCAAAATCATCATCAGTATCACACGTGTCGTCATGACTGATATCGTCATCGGGTTCAGGGACATCATGTGGAAGGCCTTTTTGTAACCGATCAAGCATTGATAGCTCATCGGCATTGGTAACTTCTTCTACTTCCACTTCTTTCTCATCATCACGTGAGTCTTGTTCCTCCGTGTTCAGGGTGGACGTAGAGCAGTTTCGGGTACGACGTCTGACACCACGTGATTCTTGGAAAAATTCTCCATCATATGTTATTGGGTCAATTTGAGGTTCATAATCGTCTTCATTTGGGGGAGGTGGTCTAAGATGTGGCGGCACATCGAACACGACATACCAACCTTCTAGGTTCTAAACACTTTGACGACAGTATGGCAGATAGAAAACTTGGGTGGCCTGTTGAGCCACAATATAGACATCGGCATCGCTTAACTGCTTGCTTGTCGAATTTTGACAATCCCAAGATGTTCTTGAGTCCGTCTTGTCTTAGTAGGATCGAACCAATGACATTTGAACACAACAACGTTCGGAGGATTTTCACCATAATAATGAAGTTCGTAGACTTCTTCAAGTCTTCCATAATACTCGACACCTCCCTCGCCTATAGCAGAGACACCGGAATTGTTTGTTTTTCGACCGGGCATTGAAAGCTCTTTGCTAGCAGTACGAAAGCGATACCCGTTGATGTGGTACTTCTGAAATGTACGGACCTTAAAGTCAAAACCATTAGCTATTTGTCTCAATTCATCGTCGACTTGCTCATCTGAATTAGCCTAGAAGTTAAGAAAAGATAGAGTTTGGTGTGTTACTCATGAGTAATAGCAAGAAAGGAAATCACTTATTATATATAAGGGAGGTACCGTTTTTTTGAACCAAGAGATGAAACCGGGATAGCCGCCTCCTGTCTTTTCAAGAAGTTCATACTCGAGAATGGATTCTTTTTCGATTGCAACACCATTCGAGAATTGTTCGACGTATCGACTGTATCAATTCATAATAGTTGTTAGACACAAAACTTGTTAAAAGTTGCGAAACAATATACACAGCACTTACTCGATGCATGGCCGAACTTCTGTTAAATTGTTCAATATATACATCGTTAGTGTGCGCCACTCCTCGACGCACATCAACTTTGGTTTTCCCACACCAGAAGGTGCGAGCTTCCCTTTGAAAAGGCTGAGATTGAATTCACGTTGTTTGGGGTCGCCCAGATTGTACCGAGGCTTTGGATTATGCAAGCTGTGCATAGTGGCATCATAGTGTGTTGTTACGAAGTTTGCCGCCTCCTCGGTAATGAAAGCCTCGGCCATCGATGCTTCAATTCTACATTTATTTTTACATTTTCCTTGAAGTGTCTTCTGCATTCTTTCAGTTGCGTAGCACCAACGATTTTGCACAGGGCCACCCAATCTTGCCTCGGTCGGGAGATGCAAAATCATGTGTTGCATCGGATTAAAGAAGCCCGGTGGAAAAATCTTCTCTAACTTACAGAGCAACTCAGGCGCCAACTCTTCCATGTCATCTATCAAGGCACGCGACAACTCTTTAGCACAAAGAACACGGAAGAAATAGCTCAACTCGGCCAATACTAGCCATTCAGCCTCGGGGATATAGCCACGCAACATCACCAGCATTATCCGCTCAAGCTATATGTGCCAATCATGACTCTTGAGCCCAAAAAATTTCATTTTTTCAATGCTCGCTCCCCTCGCTAGATTCGCAGCATACCCATCGGGAAACAACAACTTTTTTTGCACCCACAAGAGGATTTCCCTTATTGCTCCCTTCTCAAGATTGTACCAGGCAGGTGGTTTGGACCAATTTTTTCTTCCTTTCGGTTATCGCATGTTTAGTGATGGCCTATCACACAGAGTCTCCTGGTCAACTCTAGCCTTTGTATTATCTTTTCCCTTATCAGTGCCGAAAAATGTGCCAAGAAGGGCCTCGGCGATATTTTAACTGTTCATTAATTTGTGCCCCCGTCAACGCAGGTGGTGCAGAGTGTTTGACAACTTTACCTTTCATGAAATTCTTCTTGTCTTTTCTGAATGGATGGTCCATAGGCAAGAACTGTCTATGCAAGTCAAAGCAGGAATACTTCCCACCCGCCGGCAACCAATGAAACTTAAGAGCTGCCTTGCATTGTGGGCATGGGAACCTTCCATGCACACACCATGCAACGAAAAGAGCAAATGCTGGCAGATCATGCAACGAGTATTGGTACCAAACATACATTTGAAAGTTCTCTTTCTTAGCTGCGTCGTATGTGTTGACCCCATTCACCCAAGCTTCTTTCAAGTCATCCATCAGCGGTTGCATGTACACACTCATATTCTTCCCCGTGTATTTTGGCCCTGGAACTATCAACGTCAGAAATATGTGCTTTCTTCTGACTCATATAGGTTTGAAGGCATAATATGACCTTCTGGTAGAAAGCGCCCAAATAGGGTCATCACTGAGTCAAACAGATCTCTTCCAATGTTGAACTGGGCTTTCAGAGCCATTACTTGTGCGATGGCATCTAGCTGAGAAATCTTAGTGTGCTCGTGAAGAGGACATTTTGAAGACTCCAACATGGCATAGAAGGCTTTCGCGTATTCCTCCATCTCTTCGTCCTTGTTCCGAGCATCATCAAAGTCAATCACCATGTCTTCAATCCCTGTACCATGATCATCGGTGCGCCGACGCAACACCTCGTCTCTGTTACGTTGGGCCGACTCACCATGAAATGTCCACAAGGTATAGCCGGGAGTAAAACCACGCATCTGCAGGTGTTTACCCATTACATCCTTTGTCTGTCGCGAATAATTCTTGCACTTAGTGCAGGGGCACCATCTTTTTGGCTGGCCTTTAGAAAACGCCGTTTCCACGAATTCATAGGTTTTGCTCAATCATTCATCGGTCATATCTCTCTGACTATGGTGACCGGTGTACATCCATTCACGATCAGTCATTCTAGCAAGCTAGCTACATAGTATCCACATATAAAACAATATAAATTATCAATTCATCAAGTATGTTAAATTAATTATGGCCATTTTTTAATCATGGTTAATACATTGGGATGCACGGCATGCACACCTACCAGCTACTAGGTAAAGATGGGTCCTAATCCCACCCGAGTATGTGTAGATTGAGTCATTTCCCACTGCTCTGCTCCCGACCCAACGCAAAATTTCGGCAGCACCTCCCCGCTGTTCTCCTGATACACGTCTCGGCAACTAACCGAGAGGATGTGTACCCGAAGAACAACAAGGAGGAGCTGTCAAAACTCTGCATGGGATCCGGAGCAAAGCGTGGGAAACGACCCAATCTACACATACCCGGGCTGTCCATGGATAACGTTGGACAATTCGAAAGAATCACCGTTATGAATATGCAAATGCATGCATATTTATGACAGGAACCCTTTAGAACGGGAGACGCATATTGGTTACGCAACACCTTTGCATTTTAATACTAAAAATACTTAGCTAGATAGTGTCATCAGCACGAAGGCCGGAACAGAGCAAAATAAAGGGGGTGGAGGAGGAGTTAACAAATGTGCTCACTTTCGAATGCAGGGGAGGTCGTTGAAAACCAATCCCTCGCGGAGAAGCTACTGCACATTTAAATACACTCAATCAACACAAGTACGCACTCGCGGTAATTAAGCTAACTAATACTAACATCTATTATTAATAATTTATTATTCAAGTTTTGTTACTCTTCTCTTCTTCTATTTCTTTTCTTCTTATTATTTTCTTTCTATTGCTAACAGCTAGCTAACTAATACTAACAGCTAGGTGACTAATACTAACAACTAGCTAACTAATACTTACATGTACTAACATGTATTGCTAACTAAATCTAACTAAAAATCTACCACTAAGTAATTGCTAACTAAATTTAACTAAAAATCCACTACTAACAGATCTAACTAAGGCCTCCTTTGATTTGAAGGATTTTTCATAGGAAAAACGCAGGAATGCAATTTTTTTTTCGAGAAAGCGCAAAGGACCTTTGCGTTTCATTATATTGAAAAGATAGAGTTTGTTACAATCCTCCTAGGAGGCAGGATACAAGCATTCTAATGATACTTAGTGTACATCCCATGTCTGTGCTAGGATAACCCGAAGCCCTTTGGCTCCAGCCCGTGCCCATAAGGTAGCCTCCTCCTTGATTTTTGACATTAGTGCAGTAATGGAGGGCTGTGCCCTGTCAAACACGCAATCGTTGTAGCGCTTCCATACCATCCAGGGTAGGAGCAGGGTGATGGATGCCATCCCTTTCCGCTGTGGGTGGGGGGTGTTGTGTCGTGCGCGGTTCTACCAGTCCAGCAGCGAGTCCTCCTGGTTGGGGCATCCTACTGGCAATCGAAACCACGCGAGGACCTCGTCCCAAATCTGTTGGATGAATGGGCATGCAATGATGATGTGGTGGATAGTCTCAAAGCCCTGGTCGCATAGAAGGCATCGTGGATGATGCTGTAGGCCGCGACGGGCGAGGCGTTCTGCAGGATCTAACTAAGGCCTCCATTTCAAAAGTTTCATAGTATTTTCCTAAGAAAATTCCATTTCAAACGTTTAACTAAGGCTTCCATTTCAAACGTTTCATAGGATCTAAGAGGCCCTAACATAGAAAAAATAAACTAAAAAAAGGGGGGGAACAGGAGCTCACCGGGGAGCCCACCGACGGCTGGCGTGGGGCGGCGGCGGGGCGGGGCAGAGCGGGGCGGGGCGGGCGAGGGGCGGCGCAGGGCGGGGCGGCGGAGGGCGGGTCGGGAGAGCAGGGTGGGAGAGGTACGTGAGAGAGAGAAGAGGTCGTGGCACGGGGGGATAAGGCGTTAGTCTTTGCCCTCAGCCAGCTGTCGGCAAAGACAGCCGTTAGTCTTTGCCCTCAGCTGGCTGTCGGCAAAGACGGCCCCCGTTAAGCACTGGTCGAGGCGGCGACCGGGTTAGCCCTCTATGCCGTCAGCCTTCCTATGCCGACAGCTTTTTTGTCCTTTGCCGTCAGCTGGCTACCGGCTTAGATAAAGCGGACGGCATAGAGTTTCTTTGCCGTCAGCCCCTCCTATGCCATCAACATTTATTTTGGCTGAGGGCAAAGTCTCTTTGCCGTCAGCCACGTGAAATTGGTGACGGCAAAGCTTAAAGCTGTCGGCAAATTATGTTTTTCCAGTAGTGTACATGTGAAGCGGAGTACATCGCTGCTTCGGAAGTAGCACAGGAAGGAGTCTGGATGAAGGAGTTCATAACCAACCTAGGAGTGACTCCAAGTGCGTCGGGCCCGATGACTCTGTTCTGTGACAACACTAGAGCTATAACCATTGCAAAGGAGCCCAGGTTTCACAAGAAGACCAAGCACATCAAGTGTCGCTTCAACTCCATTCGTGGATACATCCAGGATGGAGATATAGAAATTTGTAAAGTACATACGGATCTGAATGTCGCACACCCGTTGACTAAACCTCTTCCACGAGTGAAACATGATCAGCACCAGAACTCTATGGGTGTTTAATTCGTCACAATGTAACTAGATTATTGTCTCTAGTGCAAGTGGGAGACTGTTGGAATTATGCCCTAGAGGAAATAATAAAGTGGTTATTATTATATTTCCTAGTTCATGATAAATTGTCTATTGTTCATGCCATAATTGTATTAACCGGAAACCGTAATACATGTGTGAATATATAGATAACAATGTGTCCCCAGTGAGCCTCTAGTTGGCTAGCTCGTTGATCAATAGATGATCATGGTTTCCTGACCATCGACATTGGATGTCATTGATAACGGGATCACATCATTGGGGAATGATGTGATGGACAAGACCCAATCCTAAGCATAGCACTAGATCGTGTTGTTCGTCTGCTAAATCTTTTCTAATGTCAAGTATTATTTCCTTATACCATGAGATTGTGCAACTCCCAGATACCGTAGGAGTGCCTTGGGTGTATCAAACGTCACAACGTAATTGGGTGATTATAAAGGTGCACTACGTGTATCTCCAAAAGTGTTTGTTGGGTTGTACGAATCAAGACTGGGATTTGTCACTTCGTGTGACGGAGAGGTATCTCTGGGCCCACTCGGTAATTCATCATCATATTGAGCTCAGTGTGACTAAGGAGCTAGCCACGGGATGATGTCTTATAGAACAAGTAAAGAGACTTGTCGGTAACGAGATTGAACAAGGTATAGGGATACCGACGATCGAATCTCGGGCAAGTATCATACCGGTAGACAAAGGGAATTGCATACGGGATTGATTGAATCCCCGACATCGTGGTTCATCCGATGATATCATCGTGGAACATGTGGGAACCAACATGGATATCCAGACCCCGTTGTTGGTTATTGGCCGGAGAGATGTCTCGGTCATGTGTGCATGTCTCCCGAACCCGTAGGGTCTTCAATGACGCTAGAGTTGTAAAGAGAATAGTATGTGGTTACTGAAGGTTGTTAGGGGTCCCGTATGAGATCCCGGACGTCACGAGGAGCTTTGGAATATTCCAGGGGTAAAGATTGATATATAGGAAGTCCTGTTTTGGTGACCGTAAAAGTTTCCAGCTCATCGGTAGTGTACCGGGAGGGTGCCGTAGGACCCCGGGGAGCGGTGTGTGACGACCAAAGGAGTTCATGGGCTGTTAGAGGAGGTGGACCAGCCTTTATTGGTCTGTCCAAGGCCTTCCCTAAAGGCCCATGCGGCTAGGGATAAAGGAGATAAGGTAAAAGGGGTTTAAAAGGAAGGGATCCACCTCCCTTGTGGGAGGTGGACTCCTCCCCTAGTTCGGCCGAACCTCTCCTCCTTGGAGGAGGAGCCAAGGCAGCCCTCCCTCTCCCTCCTCCTATATATACTTGAGGTTTTGACCCTTTTGAGACACACAATTGACCTCTCCCAAGGCGCAGCCCTACCTCTCTCTTCTTCCTCCTCCGCAGCGCTTGGTGAAGCCCTGCCGGAGAACCACATAGCTCCACCGCCACCACGTCGTCGTGCTGCCAGAGCTCTCCCTCAACTTCTCCTCTCTCCATGCTGGATCAAGAAGGAGGAGACATCACCGGGATGTACGTGTGTTGAACGCGGAGGCCCCGACGTTCGGCGCATAGATCGAAATCCACCGCGATCTGAATCGTTGCGAGTACGACTCCATCAACCGCATTCATAGTAACGCTTCTGCTTAGTGATCTTCAAATGTATGAAGATGCTCTACAACCTCTCTCGTTGATGGTTTCTCTATAAATAGATCCTTGCATGGCATAGGAAATTTTTGAAATTACTACGATCCCCAACAAGTAGACCAAACCTTCCGCTTAGCGATCTTCAAATGTATGAAGAGCTAAAAAGATTGTTTGTTCACTAATTTCTCCTACGGAAAGGAGCATCCATGGCACCCGCCACACCTATATACAAGTATTTGACCAGTCTAACATTGTACTCCCTCCGTCCCAAAATAAGTGACTCAAATTTACACTAACTTTAGTACAAAGTTGAGTCACTTATTTTAGGACGAAGTGAGTAAAATATAGCTAGAAAATTAGAATGTATTCTAACGCTCCAACCCAACAAATGAAGGTGGAAGGAGATTGCTGCCATACCATAGCTGATAAGGAGGAAGGTCTAGTTGTCATGGACCGGAGTATTTACTCTGCCACACGGTTTGTGAGAGGGCAAGGGTGAGCAGTCCTCACAGTCATGACACTCACATCATCGATGCCATAACAGACCTCCCGCTAGCCTTAGCCCTCGACATGCCCTCTAACCTGCAGGTTGTAGGAACAACGGATACCGTAGGAGTGCCTTAAGAAATTATAACAAACAGGCCCAAAAAATACAATGGGCAACTGACCTAGTGAATGTAATATGTTTCATATTCCACACTTTTTACCTTGGAGAACAAACCATAAAGGCCTATCAAGCATTTTTTTTCTTGTAACTATGGCATTCTCACAAGGAAAACCTTGACCTGCAACAACTCCTCTAATAACAACAGCAGCGGGCTACATGTTTAGGAATGTTATGTGCATTAAAGACATCTTCAATTGTTCAACAACAATAATGGCACTAAATAGAGGTAAACCTGTTCTGCAGCAATGCATACAGGGAAAGAATATCATCATAGAAGTTCATCCCCTCTAGCAAGAATCCAAAAAAAACAGTAATTCCTAGTTTCCAAAGGCACCAACATGATAGAAAAAAAGGACATTCTAAAGCACTGCCACTAAGCTATGAACAATGACATCCAAAAGTACAACTATGTCAGTCAGTAAAAATAATCATGTTACAACAATTAGTTATCTGCATATGAAATAAGGATCATCTTGGAGCGGCCTCAAGGAATAGCATCACGCAACAAAACAATAGATTTTAAGGCATACATCTCAACTGCTTTCAACTTAGTGAATGATGTAAAACTAACCATGCCAATGAAGCAACAAAAAGGTATTAGCTTTGTTACTTGACATGCAACCAACAAAAGTTATTTTTTCAGAGTGAAAAAATACTAAGTGTAAAGCATGAATAAGAAAATTGTATTATTGTGTAAAGCATGAATAAGAAAATTGTATTATTGTGGTAATCAGCAGACACCTGAAAAAGTAGTTATCCAACCAATTAGATAAAATACCTTGATTTGGATATATGTGCAATCAAACTTTTCATAAATAATCGCTTGCTCTTGGTCTGCACCATAAGCTATAACCAGATTGGTCAACAAACCTCTATAGCTAACTATTTCTGTGAAATAGTATTAGCAAACTTTAACCATGGCACACATATATGAAAACGTGATGAGCAATAAAAAGGAAAGACCAAAAATATAAATTTCATTGATTGTAACCTTAAGGCAATGAACTAATCTCCAATAGTGCTAACCGATGCCAATAAATTAACTACCACTATTTTCTCCCCCCAAAGAAACCCCAAACACTTAACACAAGCACCAAAGTGGTCATCCAGATTCCCCAAAAAGAAACACTCACCCTAATTAACAAGGAGATGCATGGCAGCACATGGTAGATTACACGGGAGAGAGAGTGTGGATCAAGATGCAGACTACAAGGCGTCCTTGTCCACCACACCTCAGTCCTCCTCCTTCGCTTGCACCTCCGCCTTGGTGATCGTCATCGCCACCACAAGTGTAGGCATGGTCTTGGTCCCCTCCCTCTTAGCGGTCGGCTACAGCTCTTTCGTCTTCCCCGCCATAGATTCCTAGGATGCTGTTGATGGTGGCTGATGAGGCGATGCGGGAAAGCACGGAGCGTCGTAGACGAATAAGAGAAAAAGAAGAGGCCACACCGTACAACTGTCCACCGCTGCTCACCTCGACGGCTCGATCGCCTCTGTTGTGTCGCCGACGACACAGGGGGAGGCCGAGGTGAATGGGCTTGAGGACCAGCGATGGGCTCGACGGTGCTCATCTCGACACCCTTGGGATCTAGGGGAAGGGGGCCATGGCGGCGGCGGCACTGGGAGAGGAGGTGGCGGCGCTCAGAGAGGAGGCGGTGATGGCATTGACACTGAGCTGGACGATGGCGGTGGCAGCACAAGCACGAGGGGGGAAAAGAAACGAGAGAGAAAGGAGGGAGTCGCTGGAGTCGCTCGCTCCTTTTAGGTTGTCACCGTTTGGTGAATACTTTGGCTACGAACGACCAGAGAAAAGCCGAACGATTCACTGAAGCCCCACCAAACAAGGCCCACCAGTCATGCACATAGTATATGTAAAAAAAGATGGACGGCTCAGCTTTTAACAACACCTAGTGACACCTAATGAAATATCTTAAAAGACTTATATTTAGGTAGGGAGGGAGTAATTTGTAATAGATCGTGCGATCGAAATGAAGGAGCGAACGCAAAACCCCTAGGATGGCGGGGAGCCTAGTAGACAAAGGAGCGAACGCAAAGGCCTAGGATGGCGGGTAGCCTAGCGTCCTATAAAGGTACTTCCTCCGTTTCTAAATATAAGACCTTTTAGAGATTGTACTATAAACTACATACGGATGTACATAGACATATTTTAAAGTATAGATTCACTCATTTTACTCCATACATAGTCTTGTAGTGAAATACCTAAAAGGTTTTATATTTTGGAACGGAGGGAGTACAATACAATTAGACTGATGTACTGGTCACTTGGTACGTGCAGGCGCCTCTGCATCTTTGCAAGACACGAGTATGTAGATTGGTTGACTTGTTATCGGTCGGCTAATTAACAACAAGAATCAAGAATGGATAGCAGTGACGGCCTGATTGCGCGCACGATAACTAACATCCAGCTTAAATTATGCTGGCAACTTTCTTCGATTTACTCGACCACTAAGCTGTCTGGCGTCACGTTCTGACAGCCATTATTAAGCCCGGTTGGCCTAATTAGCCCGGTCACCATGTACTTGCTGCCGCCACGCGCCTACAAACTCGCCTACAGAATGTATTTCAAAAAAAAAAAAAACACGTACAGAAGGACCGGAACTGGCTGGACGGAGGACGGGCATGTTGGTTTCTTAATAAAACTCTAAATCAAGTCATCAAAAAGTGTGTGCATGCAAAGCTAGCTCAAAAAACCAGACAAGCAAGCAGATTGATTGTTGGACACAGCTAGGGATTAGACTGTTTGCTTCCCGACCAGTAATTGACATCACGATTCTTATCCGATTTAGGGCTTGTTTGAGACTGCTCTATTCTAAAAAATTCAGCTCCGCTCTATAAAAACATAAGCCAAATGGGGTAGCTTCACGATATACAGCTCTAAAAAAACTAAAATATGGGGTCCAACTTTTTTTTTATGAAGCTATCTAGAAGGTGCTTCATAAAATTATAGAAGCTGGAGTTAGAGCAAAATTACTCACCACTGCCATAAATGGATATCCCTTCGTTTCTCCCCTCTCATCCAATCAAATAGATCTTTTCCACCAAAATTTTCATTCGTGAAGCTGGAGCTGGATAAAAACCAAATATTCTCTTTGAAAGAGCTACAACTCCTGTACAAAACTGCTTCAAAGTGAATTTGATGGAGCGAAACTGCTTTTGATAGAGCAAAGCGGTCCCAAACAGGGCCTTATATGATGGATAGGTGCTGAGTTGTTTCTTTCCTGATTATTATGCTTTCCCCTAACAGCGTCCACATATATTCCTCCACCTTCTCTTCTAATTTTATGCTTCTAGTAACTCATTGCTCACGTTAATTGCCTTGTTTTGTGCTACTTGTTCATTCACGAACAGGTAACGTGATGCATAATATTTTGTATCCTCCGTCAACTAATATTTGCTTTCGATGCAACTAGTATTTGCTTTCGATGCAACTATTATTTGCTTCGACCTTCCTTACGGGTAATTTTCTTAGCAGCAACGGTATGTTTCCATTCACCACCGGAGATTGTATTTCCGTGGTGAATGATATTTGTTAGATTAATATAAAATTACGTCCCACAAGATATTTTGCTTCGAAAGCATTGCATCTTGCTTCCATTAACTAGAGATCTGTTTCCAACTAAATAGAGTTTGTTTTTGTGGAGTAGAAAACTAATTCCACCTTTTTCAAAGCATCACTCTTATGCTTCCGTCCACTAGAGAATTGTTTCCAATCAAATAGTACTAGTTTGCCTCCATCAAACAAATAAATAATATAGAAGCATCGCTCTCTTGTTTCCATCAATTAGAGAATTGCTTCCAATCAAGTAGTATTTTTTTTGCAACAAAAGAGTAAATTATCGCAATTACATATGCTTCAGAGGAATAACGGAGTTACCCCCACAGAAGAGCAAACTGCTACTGTCAATTCTTTTTGCAACCAAAAACAAGAACATGTCATACAAAATTATTTTAACTCTGGCCTAGTAGCACCGTGGCAATGTCATGGAAGAGCTGCTCATATATCGCTAGTTTGTCGCCAAGAACAAATATGTCCGACGAATAGTGGTGCCTCATTCCCGTCGTACTGCACTATTGTTGTAGTCATTGTTATTGCAATATCCTTGACATGTTCCAAAAAAAAAAGAAGCGCGGCAACAATTTTGTGTTGCAAAAGTGTATATGTAACAAAAACGCCATTCATACATAGTGAAGTACAGTCAGGAGTGGTTGAAATAAAACAATTCACTAAAAGAAGCAACACTGATGGTTGTTGAAGCATACCATGAGTACTAGTACCTAAAACAACATGCTTGTATAATAAAAGATGCATACACTTCTAGAGGTTGATATAAAATTTCACCATCATACAAGCATATGTGATAAATATTATTAGGAAGCGGTTGAAGCCAAATTTCAGTACGATAGCAAATTTTCTGAGAAATAAAATTGAAGTACTCGAGCAAAAATTCACTACACGGAAGCATATGTAAGAAACAAAACTAATAAAAGTAGAAAACAGTTAAAGCAAAATTTCACTACCATAGAAGCATATGCTCGAAATAGAAGTGGGAAACATAGAAATGAAAATAACTGGCAAAAATCTATTATCGAAGCAGTGCAATGTAAGCAAGGATAAGGTGTAAGTAATGATGTACTAAAATTGGATAATGAACAAAACCGAGAATAAGTGGAAACGTTGAAGCAAATTAAGTAGAAGTCAGAAACATATATAGTGTTTACATTATAGGAGCAAGGCAGGTTTCAACAGGATAACAATGAAAACAAGTTTAGGGGGGAATATAAAAAATCAACCGTTATGGAAGCAATTCAACTGGCGCAAGATGCATTCAAAAAATATGTATGGAAGCCTATATTTCGTGACACGTATGTAGTAATATAAACACGTATGTTGAATAAACCACGCAATGCATGGCCATATTTCAGAAGCAATGTATGGTTCTCTCCAAAGCAATGAAAAAATGAAGCATGTGCCTGCTCCCTAACAGAAATAAGGCAAACTCTATTGCCGAAGGAAGCATATGCACTAGAATGTAGAAGCACAAATGGTTAAGATGTATTAACAACATGGCGTGCTTACATATATACTATTGGCTGGAAACATGGATATTTGAAAATAGAGTCCTAATATTTTCCCAAAATCTGGGTAGCAGATGTGCTTCATGCATCCATATGAAAATTGAGATATAATGTAGTGGAGTGTCCAGATTCGGACCCAACAAAAAGGAATATACCAAGATATGCTCGTGAGATGGCTTTGTTCCACAACCAAGAAGACTAACTACCGCAGTGGACCGGCGGCTGCGAGGCATGGAAGCACTATAGATGGCCGAGGATGCAAGCAAGCTGTGAGCTCGTTGCTTGTGCTCGTTGCCGGCCACAACCATCGAGTGGGATGGTGCGCGGGGTCGGTTAATCTCATGGTAAAGGGGCTAGAGTTGAATCATGGTTGATGGATCCGGGTCGACGAGGGGAGTGGCAAGCTCGAGGACGAAGGTGATTCAGGAGCACAAAATATGCGATGGAGATGGGGACAATGGATGGGTTGGTTTGTGGAAGATGCGATTAATTGGAGAGGTGTTATGGGAAGGTACATTACGTGGCGATAAAACCGACAAAGCTTTGAAAAGTCCTCAACGAGATTTGGAATCAATTTCAGTCATGAGATTAAAACTGCATCGACGGCTCTCAATCGGTCGGACGATTGGCTGCTATCAGGCGTCTGGTAGCAAGTGTTTCCCTTGATTGATTCTTGCATCAATAGCACACACTATCGATAGCCGCTAGGACGGGCCAGTTTCATGTTTACGTGTGTTTGTATGCGTGCATCAGGGGTAAAGACGGCTCTGCTTTTGTCCGCCACCTTCCATGATCATGCATCTCATATGGATATTTGATGGAAAAAGAACAGAAAGATACGGATCAAACAAGACAAGAACTGCTCTATAAACTCGGTTCTGAATCAATTTTGAGTAGTGTGAACTAATACAAAGATATCTGCCCCATAAAGAGTCCATTTTTCCTCAACGAGTACTCGAAATACTCATGACAACCAAACAATTCAAAGGAACCATTTGTAGAAACCATTTTGAAAACTTTTCTTAAGGTGTTCGTTCACAAACTGCATTGGAACTTTCTTAATGAATGCTAGACGAACGCGTTCAGAGAACATACACCAAGTCCCAGCTTGCGCCCCAATACATATTCAGACTATGGTCTCTCGCGTATCCCTAGACCTAATTGATGTCATATTGCGATTTTAGGGAAAAATGAGAGGGAAAATCGGATCCAACAAGACAAGAACTGCTCTATAAACTTGGTTCTGGATCAGTTTTGAGCAGTATAAACTAATATAGAGATATCTGATGCATGCGAGTTAGTTCTCCCACAACAATTACCCGAAACGGTCATGAAGAACACACAATTACATGGAACTTTCATAGGAAACTTATGGAACATGTTTCTTAAGGAGTTCGTTCACAAACTTCACAGGAACTTTATTAATGAACACTCGAGGAGCCCACTCACAGAACATACACCATGTCCCAGCTTGAACCCTAGTGCATCATAGGAAATACGGTCTCTCACTTATCCAAAGACCTAATTGCATCTCATATGGATATTTGATGGAAAAAGAACAGAAAAATACGGATCGAACAAGACAAGAACTGCTCTGTAAACTCGGTTCCGAATCAATTTTGATTAGTGTGAACTAATACAAAGATATTTGCCCCATACAGAGTCCATTTTTCCTCAACGAGTACTCGAAATACTCATGACAACCAAAAAATTCAAAGGAACCGTTTGCAGGAACAATTTTGAAAACTTTTCTTAAGGTGTTCGTTCACAAACTGCATTGGAACTTTCTTAATGAATGCTAGACGAATGCGTTCAGAGAACATACACCAAGTCCCAGCTTGTGCCCCAGTACATCTTAAGACTATGGTCTCTCGCGTATCCCTAGACCTAATTGATGTCGTCTTGCGATTTTTAGGGAAAATGAGAGGGAAAATCGGATCCAACAAGACAATAATTGCTCTATAAACTTGGTTCTGGATCAGTTTTGAGCAGTATAAATTAATATAGAGATATCTGATGCATACCAGTCAGTTCTCCGTCAACAATTACCCGAAACGCTCATGACGAACACACAATTCACATGAAACTTTCATAGGAAACTTATGGAACATGTTTCTTAAGGAGTTCGTTCACAAACTTCACACGAACTTTCTTAATGAACACTCGAGGAGCACACTCACAGAACATACACCATGTCCCAGCTTGAACCCTAGTGCATCATAGGAAATACGGTTTCTCACTTATCCGTAGACCTAATTGCATCTCATATGGATATTTGATGGAAAAAAGAACAGAAAAATACGGATCGAACAAGACAAGAACTGCTCTCTAAACTCGGTTCTGAATCAATTTTGAGTACTGTGAACTAATACAGAGATATCTGCCCCATGCAGAGTCCATTTTTCCTCAACGAGTACACAAAATACTGATGACAACCAAACAATTCAAAGGAACCGTTTGTAGGAACAATTTTGAAAACTTTTCTTAAGGTGTTCGTTCACACACTGCATTGGAACTTTCTTAATGAATGCTAGACGAACGCGTTGAGAGAACATATACCAACTCCCAGCTTGTGCCCCAGTACATCTTCAGAATATGGTATCTCGTGTGTCCCTAGACCTAATTGATGTCATATTGCGATTTTTAGGGGAAAATGAGAGGGAAAATCAGATCCAACAAGACAAGAACTGTTCCATAAACTTGGTTCTGGATCAGTTTTGAGGAGTATAAACTAATAGAGAGATATCTGATGCATACGAGTCAGTTCTCCCTCAACTATTACCCGAAATGCTCATGAAGAACACGAAATTCACAGGAAACTTTCATAGGAAACTTATGGAACATGTTCCTTAAAGAGTTCGTTCACAAACTTGACACGAACTTTCTTATTGAACACTCGAGGAGCACACTCATAGAATATACACAATGTCCCAGCTTGAATCCTTGTGAATCATAGGAAATACAGTCTCTCACTTATCCGTAGACGTAATTGCATCTCATATGGATATTTGACGGAAAAAGAACAGAAAAATCCGGATCGAACAAGACAAGAACTGCTCTATAAACTCGGTTCTGAATCAATTTTGAGTAGTGTGAACTAATACAGAGATATCTGCCCCATGCAGAGTCCATTTTTCCTTAACGAGTACTCGAAATACTAATGACAACCAAACAATTCAAAGGAACCGTTTGTAGGAACAATTTTGAAAACTTTGCTTAAGGTGTTCGTTCACAAACTGCATTGGAACTTTCTTAATGAATGCTAGACGAAGGCGTTCAGAGAACATACACTAAGTCCTAGCTTGTGCCCTAGTACATCTTCAGACTATGGTCTCTTGCGTATCCCTAGACCTAATTGATGTCATATTGCGATTTTTAGGGGGAAATGAGAGGGAAAATCGGATCCAACAAGACAAGAACTGCTCTATAAACTTGGTTCAGATCTGTTTTGAGCAGCATAAACTAATATAGAGATATCTGATGCATACAAGTCAGTTCTCCCTCAACAATTACCCGAAACGTTTATGAAGAACACACAATTCACATGAAACTTTCATAGGAAACGTATGGAACATGTTTCTTAAGGAGTTCGTTCACAAACTTCACACGAACTTTCCTAATGAACACTCGAGGAGCACACTCAGAGAACATAGAACATGTCCCAGCTTGAACCCTAGTGCATCAGAGGAAATACGGTCTCTCACTTATCCTAGACCTAATTGCATCTCATATGGATATTTGATGGAAAAAAGAACAGAAAAATACGGATCGAACAAGACAAGAACTGCTCTATAAACTCGGTTCTGAATCAATTTTGAGTAGTGTGAACTAATACAGAGATATCTGCCCCATGCAGAGTCCATTTTTCCTCAACGAGTACTCAAAATACTCATGACAACCAAACAATTCAAAGGAACCGTTTGTAAGAACAATTTTGAAAACTTTTCTTATGGTGTTCGTTCACACACTGCATTGGAACTTTCTTAATGAATGCTAGACGAACGCGTTGAGAGAACATATAGCAAGTCCCAGCTTGTGCCCCAGTACATCTTCAGACTATGGTATCTCGCGTGTCCCTAGACCTAATTGATGTCATATTGCGATTTTTAGGGGAAAATGAGAGGGAAAATCGGATCCAACAAGACAAGAACTGTTCTATAAACTTGGTTCTGGATCAGTTTTGAGCAGTATAAACTAATATAGAGATATCTGATGCATACGAGTCAGTTCTCCCTCAACTATTACCCGAAATGCTCATGAAGAACACAAAATTCACATGAAACTTTCATAGGAAACTTATGGAACATGTTTCTTAAGGAGTTCGTTCACAAACTTGACAGGAACTTTCTTATTGAACACTCGAGGAGCACACTCAGAGAATATACACCATGTCCCAGCTTGAACCGTAGTGAATCATAGGAAATACGGTCTCTCACTTATCCGTAGACCTAATTGCATCTCATATGGATATTTGATGGAAAAAGAACAGAAAAATACGGATCAAACAAGACAAGAACTTCTCTATAAACTCAGTTCTGAATCAATTTTGAGTACTCTGAACTAATACAGAGATATCTGCCCCATACAGAGTCCATTTTTCCTCAACGAGTACTCTAAATACTCATGACAACCAAACAATTCAAAGGAACCATTTGTAGGAACAATTTTGAAAGCTTTGCTTAAGGTGTTCGTTCACAAACTGCATTGGAACTTTCTTAATGAATGCTAGACGAACGCGTTCAGAGAACATACACCAAGTCCCAGCTTGTGCCCCAGTACATCTTCAGACTATGGTATCTCGCGTATCCCTAGACCTAATTGATGTCATATTGCGATTTTTAGGGAAAACGAGAGCGAAAATCGGATCAAAGGAGACTAGAACTGATCTATAAACTTGGTTCTGGATCAGTTTTGAGTAGTATACACTAATATAGAGATATCTGATGCATACCAGTCAGTTCTCCCTCAACAATTACCCGAAACGCTCATGAAGAACCCACAATTGACATGAAACTTTCATAGGAACCTTATGGAACATGTTTCTTAAGGAGTTCGTTCACAAACTTCACTGGAACTTTCTTAATGAACACTCGAGGAGCACACTCAGAGAACATAAACCATGTCCCAGCTTGAACCCTAGTGCATCATAGGAAATACGGTCTCTCACTTATCCGTAGACCTAATTGCATCACATATGGATATTTGATGGAAAAATAACAGAAAAAAAATCGAACAAGACAAGAACTGCTCTATCAACTCGGTTATGAATCAATCTTGAGTAGTGTGAACTAATACAGAGATATCTTCCCCATACAAAGTCCAGTTTTGCTCAACGAGTACTCGAAATACTCATGACAACCTAACCATTCAAAGGAACCGTTTGTAGGAACAATTTTGTAAACTTTTCCTAATGTGTTCGTTGACAAACTGCATTGGAACTTTCTTCATGAATGCTAGACGAACGCGTTCACAGAACATACATCAAGTCCCAGCTTGTGCCCTAGTACATCTTTAGACTATGGTCTCTCGCGTATCCCTAAACCTAATTGATGTAATATTGCGATTTTTAGGGAAAAAGGAGAGGGAAAATCGGATCCAACAAGACAAGAACTGCTCTATAAACTTGGTTCTGGATCAGTTTTGAGCAGTATAAACTAATACAGAGATATCTGCATGCATATAAGTCAGTTCTCCCTCAACAATTACCCGAAACGCTCATAAAGAACACACAATTCACATGAAACTTTCATAGGAAACTTATGGAACATGTTTCTTAAGGAGTTTGTTCACAAACTTCACACGAACTTTCTTAATGAACAGTCGAGGAGCACACTCAGAGAACATACACCATGTCCCAGCTTGAACCCTAGTGAATCATTGGAAATACGGTCTCTCACTTATCCGTAGACCTAATTGCATCTCATATGCATATCTGATGGAAAAAAGAACAGAAAAATACGGATCGAACAATACAAGAACTGCTCTACAAACTCGGTTCTGAATTAATTTTGAGTAGTGTGAACTAATACAACGATATCTGCCCCATACAGAGTCCATTTTTCCTCAACGAGTACTCGAAATACTCATGACAACCAAACAATTCAAAGGAACCGTTTGTAGGAACAATTTTGAAAACTTTTCTTAAGGTGTTCGTTCCCAAACTACATTGGAACTTTCTTAATGAATTCTAGACAAACACTTTCAAAGAACATACACCAAGTCCCAGCCTGTGCCCTAGTACATCTTCAAACTATGGTCTCTCACGTATCCATAGACCTAATTAATGTCATATTGCGATTTTTAGGGGAAAATGAGAGGGAAAATCGGATCGAACAAGACAAGAACTGCTCTATAATCTTGGTTCTGGATCAGTTTTGAGCAGTATAAACTAATATAGAGATATCCGATGCATACCAGTCAGTTCTCCCTCAACAATTACCCGAAACGCTCATGAAGAACATACAATACACATGAAACATTCATAGGAAACTTATGGAACATGTTTCTTAAGGAGTTCGTTCACAAACTTCATACGAACTTTCTAAATGAACACTCGAGGAGCACACTCACAGAACATACACCATATCCCAGCTTGAACCCTAGTGCATCATAGGAAATACGGTATCTCACTTATCCGTAGACCTAATTGCATCTCATACGGATATTTGATGGGCAAAAGAACAGAAAAATACGAATGGAACAAGACAAGAACTGCTCTATAAACTCGGTTTTGAATCAATTTTGAGTAGTGTGAACTAATACAGAGATATCTGCCCCATACAGAGTCCATTTTTCCTCAACGAGTACTCGAAATACTCATGACAACCAAACAATTCAAAGGAACCATTTGTAGGAACAATTTTGAAAACTTTTCTTAAGGTGTTCGTTCATAAACGACATTGGAACTTTCTTAATGAATGCTAGACGAACGCGTTTAGAGAACATACACCAAGTCCCAGCTTGTGCCCCAGTACATCTTCAGACTATGGTCTCTCGCGTATCCCTAGACCTAATTGATGTAATATTGCGATTTTTAGGGGTAAAATGAGAGGGAAAATCGGATCAAACAAGACAAGAGCTGCTCTATAAACTTGGTTCTAGATCAGTTTTGAGCAGTATAAACTAATATAGAGATATCTGATGCATACAAGTCAGTTCTCCCTCAACTATTACCCGAAACACTCATGAAGAACACACAATTCAAATGAAACTTTCATATGAAACTTATGGAACATGTTTCTTAAGGAGTTCGTTCACAAACTTCACAAGAACTTTTTAATGAACACTCGAGGAGCACACTCAGAGAACATACACCATGTCACAACTTGAACCGTAGTGAATCATAGGAAATACGGTCTCTCACTTATCCATAGACCTAATTGCATCTCATATGGATATTTGATGGAAAAAGAACAGACAAATACGGATCGAACAAGACAAGAACTTCTCTATAAACTCGGTTCTGAATCAATTTTGAGTAGTGTGAACTAATACAGAGATACCTGCCCCATACACAGTCAATTTTTTCTCAACGAGTTCTCGAAATACTCCTGACAACCAAACAATTCAAAGGAACCGTCTGTAGGAACAATTTTGAAAACTTTTGTTAAGGTGTTCGTTCACAAACTGCATTGGAACTTTCATAATGGATGCTAGACGAACGCGTTCAGAGAACATACACCAAATCCCAGCTTCTGCCCCAGTACATCTTCGGACTATGGTCTCTCATGTATCCCTAGACATAATTGATGTCATATTGCGAATTTTACGGAAAAATGAGAGGGAAAATCGGATCCAACAAGACAAGAACTGCTCTATAAACTTTGTTCTGGATCAGTTTTGAGCAGTATAAACTAATATAGAGATATCTGATGCATAAAAGTCAGTTTTCCCTCAACAATTACCCGAAACGCTCATGAAGAACACACAATTCACATGAAAATTTCATAGGAAACTTATGGAACATGTTTCTTAAGGAGTTCGTTCACAAACTTCACACGAACTTTCTTAATGAACACTCGAGGAGCACACTCAGAGAACATACACCATGTCCCAGCTTGAAGCCTAGTGCATCATAGGAAATACGGTCTCTCACTTATCTGTAGACCTAATTGCATCTCATATGCATATCTGATGTAAAAAAGAATAGAAAAATACGGATCGAACAAGACAAAAACTGCTCTATAAACTCGGTTCTGAATCAGTTTTTAGTAGTTTGAACTAATACACAGATATCTGCCCCATACAGAGTCCATTTTTCCTCAACGAGTACTCGAAATACTCATGACAACCAAACAATTCAAAGGAACCGTTTGTAGGAACAATTTTGAAAACTTTGCTTAAGGTGTTCGTTCACAAACTGCATTGGAACTTTCTTAATGAATGCTAGACGAACGCGTTCATAGAACATACACCAAGTCCCAGCTTGTGCCCAGTACATCTTCAGACTATCGTCTCTCGCGTATCCCTACACCTAATTGATGTCATATTGCGTTTTTAGGGGAAAATGAGAGGGAAAATCGGATCCAACAAGACAAGAACTGCTCTTAAAACTTGGTTCTGGATCAGTTTTGAGTAGTATACACAAATATAGAGATATCTGATGCATACCAGTCAGTTCTCCCTCAACAATTACCCAAAACGCTCATGAAGAACCCACAATTGACATGAAACTTTCATAGGAACCTTATGGAACATGTTTCTTAAGGAGTTCGTTCACAAACTTCACATTAACTTTCTGAATGAACACTCGAGGAGCACACTCACAGAACATTCACCATGTCCCAGCTTGAACCCTAGTGCATCATAGGAAATATGGTGTCTCACTTATCCGTAGACCTAATTGCATCACATATGGATATTTGATGGAAAAATAACAGAAAAAAATCGAACAAGACAAGAACTGCTCTATCAACTCGGTTATGAATCAATCTTGAGTAGTGTGAACTAATACAGAGATATCTTCCCCATACAGAGTCCAGTTTTCCTCAACGAGTACTCGAAATACTCATGACAACCTAACAATTCAAAGGAACCGTTTGTAGGAACAATTTTGTAAACTTTTCCTAATGTGTTCGTTGACAAACTGCATTGGAACTTTCTTCATGAATGCTAGACGAACGCGTTCAGAGAACATACACCAAGTCCCAGCTTGTGCCCTAGTACATCTTTAGACTATGGTCTCTCGCGTATCCCTAGACCTAATTGATGTAATATTGCGATTTTTAGGGAAAAAGGAGAGGGAAAATCGGATCCAACAAGACAAGAACTGCTCTATAAACTTGGTTCTGGATCAGTTTTGAGCAGTATAAACTAATACAGAGATATCTGCATGCATATAAGTCAGTTCTCCCTCAACAATTACCCGAAACGCTCATAAAGAACACACAATTCACATGAAACTTTCATAGGAAACTTATGGAACATGTTTCTTAAGGAGTTTGTTCACAAACTTCACACGAACATTCTTAATGAACAGTCGAGGAGCACACTCAGAGAACATACACCATGTCCCAGCTTGAACCCTAGTGAATCATTGGAAATACGGTCTCTCACTTATCCGTAGACCTAATTGCATCTCATATGCATATCTGATGGAAAAAAGAACAGAAAAATACGGATCGAACAATACAAGAACTGCTCTATAAACTCGGTTCTGAATTAATTTTGAGTAGTGTGAACTAATACAACGATATCTGCCCCATACAGAGTCCATTTTTCCTCAACGAGTACTCGAAATACTCATGACAACCAAACAATTCAAAGGAACCGTTTGTAGGAACAATTTTGAAAACTTTTCTTAAGGTGTTCGTTCACAAACTACATTGGAACTTTCTTAATGAATTCTAGACAAACACTTTCAAAGAACATACACCAAGTCCCAGCCTGTGCCCCAGTACATCTTCAAACTATGGTCTCTCACGTATCCATAGACCTAATTGATGTCATATTGCGATTTTTAGGGGAAAATGAGAGGGAAAATCGGATCCATCAAGACAAGAACTGCTCTATAATCTTGGTTCTGGATCAGTTTTGAGCAGTATAAACTAATATAGAGATATCCGATGCATACCAGTCAGTTCTCCCTCAACAATTACCCGAAACGCTCATGAAGAACATACAATACACATGAAACATTCATAGGAAACTTATGGAACATGTTTCTTAAGGAGTTCGTTGACAAACTTCACAGGAACTTTCTAAATGAACACTCGAGGAGCACACTCACAGAACATACACCATATCCCAGATTGAACCCTAGTGCATCATAGGAAATACGGTATCTCACTTATCCGTAGACCTAATTGCATCTCATACGGATATTTGATGGGCAAAAGAACAGAAAAATACGAATGGAACAAGACAAGAACTGCTCTATAAACTCGGTTTTGAATCAATTTTAAGTAGTGTGAACTAATACAGAGATATCTGCCCCATACAGAGTCCATTTTTCCTCAACGAGTACTCGAAATACTCATGACAACCAAACAATTCAAAGAAACCGTTTGTAGGAACAATTTTGAAAACTTTTCTTAAGGTGTTCGTTCATAAACGACATTGGAACTTTCTTAATGAATGCTAGACGAACGCGTTTAGAGAACATACACCAAGTCCCAGCTTGTGCCCCAGTACATCTTCAGACTATGGTCTCTCGCGTATCCCTAGACCTAATTGATGTAATATTGCGATTTTTAGGGGTAAAATGAGAGGGAAAATTGGATCAAACAAGACAAGAGCTGCTCTATAAACTTGGTTCTAGATCAGTTTTGAGCAGTATAAACTAATATAGAGATATCTGATGCATACAAGTCAGTTCTCCCTCAACTATTACCCGAAACACTCATGAAGAACACAAAATTCAAATGAAACTTTCATATGAAACCTATGGAACATGTTTCTTAAGGAGTTCGTTCACAAACTTCACAAGAACTTTTTAATGAACACTCGAGGAGCACACTCAGAGAACATACACCATGTCACAACTTGAACCGTAGTGAATCATAGGAAATACGGTCTCTCACTTATCCATAGACCTAATTGCATCTCATATGGATATTTGATGGAAAAAGAACAGACAAATACGGATCGAACAAGACAAGAACTTCTCTATAAACTCGGTTCTGAATCAATTTTGAGTAGTGTGAACTAATACAGAGATACCTGCCCCATACACAGTCAATTTTTTCTCAACGAGTTCTCGAAATACTCCTGACAACCAAACAATTCAAAGGAACCGTCTGTAGGAACAATTTTGAAAACTTTTGTTAAGGTGTTCGTTCACAAACTGCATTGGAACTTTCATAATGGATGCTAGACGAACGCGTTCAGGGAACATACACCAAATCCCAGCTTCTGCCCTAGTACATCTTCGGACTATGGTCTCTTGTGTATCCCTAGACATAATTGATGTCATATTGCGAATTTTACGGAAAAATGAGAGGGAAAATCGGATCCAACAAGACAAGAACTGCTCTATAAACTTGGTTCTGGATCAGTTTTGAGCAGTATAAACTAATATAGAGATATCTGATGCATAAAAGTCAGTTTTCCCTCAACAATTACCCGAAACGCTCATGAAGAACACACAATTCACATGAAAATTTCATAGGAAACTTATGGAACATGTTTCTTAAGGAGTTCGTTCACAAACTTCACACGAACTTTCTTAATGAACACTCGAGGAGCACACTCAGAGAACATACACCATGTCCCAGCTTGAAGCCTAGTGCATCATAGGAAATATGGTCTCTCACTTATCTGTAGACCTAATTGCATCTCATATGCATATCTGATGTAAAAAATAACAGAAAAATACGGATCGAACAAGACAAAAACTGCTCTATAAACTCGGTTCTGAATCAGTTTTTAGTAGTTTGAACTAATACACAGATATCTGCCCCATACAGAGTCCATTTTTCCTCAACGAGTACTCGAAATACTCATGACAACCAAACAATTCAAAGGAACCGTTTGTAGGAACAATTTTGAAAACTTTGCTTAAGGTGTTCGTTCACAAACTGCATTGGAACTTTCTTAATGAAAGCTAGACGAACGCGTTCATAGAACATACACCAAGTCCCAGCTTGTGCCCAGTACATCTTCAGACTATCGTCTCTCGCGTATCCCTACACCTAATTGATGTCATATTGCGTTTTTAGGGGAAAATGAGAGGGAAAATCGGATCCAACAAGACAAGAACTGCTCTTAAAACTTGGTTCTGGATCAGTTTTGAGGAGTATAAACTAATATAGAGATATCTGATGCATACCAGTCAGTTCTCCCTCAACAATTACCCAAAACGCTCATGAAGAACACACAATTGACATGAAACTTTCATAGGAACCTTATGGAACATGTTTCTTAAGGAGTTCGTTCACAAACTTCACATTAACTTTCTGAATGAACACTCGAGGAGCACACTCACAGAACATTCACCATGTCCCAGCTTGAACCCTAGTGCATCATAGGAAATATGGTCTCTCACTTATCCGTAGACCTAATTGCATCACATATGGATATTTGATGGAAAAATAACAGAAAAGAATTGAACAAGACAAGAAGTGCTCTATCAACTCAGTTATGAATCAATCTTGAGTAGTGTGAACTAATACAGAGATATCTTCCCCATACAGAGTCCATTTTTCGTCAACGAGTACTCGAAATACTCATGACAACCTAAGAATTCAAAGGAACCGTTTGTAGGAACAATTTTGAAAACTTTTCTTAATGTGTTCGTTGACAAACTGCATTGGAACTTTCTTAATGAATGCTAGACGAACGCGTTCACAGAACATACACCAAGTCCCAGCTTGTGCCCTAGTACATCTTTAGACTATGGTCTCTCGCGTATCCCTAGACCTAATTGATGTAATATTGCGATTTTTAGGGAAAAATGAGAGGGAAAATCGGATCCAAAAAGACAAGAACTGCTCTATAAACTTGGTTCTGGATCAGTTTTGAGCAGTATAAACTAATATAGAGATATCTGATGCATGCCAGTCAGTTCTCCCTCAATAATTACCCGAAACGCTCATGAAGAACACACAATTCACATGAAACTTTCATAGGAAATTTATGGAACATGTTTCTTAAGGAGTTCGTTCACAAACTTCACACGAACTTTCTTAATGAACAGTCGAGGAGCACAATCAGAGAACATACACCATGTCCCAGCTTGAACCCTAGTGAATCATTGGAAATACGGTCTCTCACTTATCCGTAGACCTAATTGCATCTCAAATGCATATCAGATTGAAAAAAGAACAGAAAAATACGAATCGAACAAGACAAGAAGTGCTCTATAAACTCGGTTCTGAATCAATTTTGAGTAGTGTGAACTAATACAGAGATATCTGCCCCATACAGAGTCCATTTTTCCTCAACGAGTACTCGAAATACTCATGACAACCAAACAATACAAAGAAACCGTTTGTAGGAACAATTTTGAAAACTTTTCTTAAGGTGTTCGTTCACAAACTACATTGGAACTTTCTTAATGAATTCTAGACAAACACGTTCAAAGAACATACACCAAGTCCCAGCCTGTGCCCCAGTACATCTTCAAACTATGGTCTCTCGCGTATCCATAGACCTAATTGATGTCATATTGCGATTTTTAGGGGAAAATGAGAGGGAAAATCGGATCCAACAAGACAAGAACTGCTCTATAAACTTGGTTCTGGATCAGTTTTGAGCAGTATAAACTAATATAGAGATATCCGACGCATACCAGTCAGTTCTCCTTCAACAATTACCCGAAACGCTCATGAAGAACACACAATACACATGAAACTTTCATAGGAAACTTATGGAACATGTTTCTTAAGGAGTTCGTTCAAAAACTTCACAGGAACTTTTTAATGAACACTCGAGGAATACACTCAGAGAACATACACCATGTCCCAGCTTGAACCCTAGTTAATCAGAGGAAATACGGTCTCTCACTTATCCTTAGACCTAATTGCATCTCGTATGGATATTTGATGGAAAAAGAACAGACACATACGGATCGAACAAGACAAGAACTGCTCTATAAACTCGGTTCTGAATCAATTTTGAGTAGTATGAACTAATAGAAAGATATCTGCCCCATACAGAGTCAGTTTTTCCTCAACGAGTGCTCAAAATACTCATGACAACCAAACATTTCAAAGGAACCGTTTGTAGGAACAATTTTGGAAACTTTTCTTAAGGTCTTCGTTCACAAACTGCATCGGAACTTTCTTAATGAATGCTAGACGAACGCGTTCAGAGAACATACACCAAGTCCCAGCTTGTGCCCCAGTACATCTTCACACTATCGTCTCTCGCGTCTCCCTAGACCTAATTGATGTCATATTTTGATTTTTATGGGAAAATGAGAGGGAAAATCGGATCCAACAAGACAAGAACTGCTCTATAAACTTGGTTCTGGATCAGTTTTGAGCAGTATAAACTAATACAAAGATATCTGATGCATACCAGTCAGTTCTCCCTCAACAATTACCCGAAACGCTCATGAAGAACACACAATTCACATGGAACTTTCAGAGGAAACTTATGGAACATGTTTCTTAAGGAGTTCGTTCACAAACTTCACAGGAACTTTCTTAATGAACACTCGAGGAGCACACTCAGAGAACATACACCATGTCCCAGCTTGAACCCTAGTGCATCATAGGAAATACGGTCTCTCACTTATCCGTAGACCTAATTGCATCTCATATGGATATTTGATGGAAAAAGAACAGAAAAATACAGATCGAACAAGACAAGAACTGCTCTATAAACTCGGTTGTGAATCAAATTTGAGTAGTGTTAACTATTACAGAGATATCTGCCCCATACAGAGTCCATTTTTCCACAACGAGTACTCGAAATACTCACGACAACCAAACAATTAAAAGGAACCGTTTGTAGGAACAATTTTGAAAACTTCTCTTAAGGTGTTCGTTCACAAACTGCATTGGAACTTTCTTAATGAATGCTAGACGAACGCGTTCAGAGTACATCTTGATACTATGGTCTCCCGTGTATCCCTAGACCTAATTGATGTCATATTGCAATTTTTAAGGAAAAATGAGAAGGAAAATCGGATCCAAAAAGACAAGAACTGCTCTATATACTTCGTTCTGGACCAGTTTTGAGCAGTATAAACTAATATAGAGATATCTGATGCATCCGGGTCAGTTCTCCCTAAAAATTACCCGAAACGCTCATGGAGAACACAAAGTTCACATGAAACTTTTGTAGGAAACTTATGGAACATGTTTCTTAAGGAGTTCGTTCACAAACTTCACAGGAACTTTCTTAATGAACACTCGAGGAGCACACTCAGAGAACATACACCATGTCCCAGCTTGAACCCTAATGCATCATAGGAAATACGGTCTCTCACTTATCCGTAGACCTAATTGCATCTCATATGGATATTTGATGGAAAAATAACAGAAAAATACGGATCGAACAAGACAAGAGTTGCTCTATAAACTCGGTTCTGAATCAATTTTGAGTAGTGTGAAGTAATACAGAGATATCTTCCCCATACAGAGTCCATTTTTCCTCAACAAGTACTCGAAATACTCATGATAATCAACCAATTCAAAGGAACCATTTGTTGGAACAATTTTGAAAACTTTTCTTAAGGTGTTCGTTCACAAACTGCATTGGAACTTTCTTAATGAATACTAGACGAACCCGTTCAGACAACATACACCAAGTCCCAGCTTGTACCCCGGTACATCTTCAGACTGTGGTCTCTCGCGTATTCCTAGACCTAATTGATGTCATATTGCGATTTTTAGGGAAAACAGAGAGGGAAATCAGAGCCAACAAGACAAGAACTGCTCTATATACTTGGTTATGGATCAGTTTTGAGGAGTATAAACTAATATAGAGATATCTGATGCATACGAGTCAGTTCTCCCTCAACAATTACCCGAAACGCTCATGAAGAACACACAATTCACATGGAACTTTTATAGGAAACTTATGGAACATGTTTCTTAAGGAGTTCGTTGACAAACTTCACTTGAACTTTCTTAATGAACACTCAAGGAGCACACTCAGAGAACATACACCATATTCCAGCTTGAACCCTAGTGCATCATAGGAAATACGGTCACTCACTTATCCGTAGACCTAATTGCATCTCATATGGATATTTGATGGAAAAAGAACAGAAAAGTACGGATCGTACAAGACAAGATTAACTGCTCTATAAACTCGGTTCTGAATCAATTTTGAGTAGTGTAAACTAATACGGAGATAACTTGCCCATACAGAGTCCATTTTTCCTCAACGATTACTCGAAATACTCATGACAACCAAACAATTCAAAGGAACCGTTTGGAGGAACAATTTTGAAAACTTTTCTTAAGGTGTTCGTTCACAAACTGCATTGGAACTTTCTTCATGAATGCTAGACGAACGCGTTCAGAGAACATACACCAAGTCCCAGCTTGTGCCCTAGTACATCTTCAGACTATGGTCTCCTACGTATCCCTAGACCTAATTGATGTCATATTGCAGTTTTTATGGAAAAATGAGAGGGAAAATCGGATCCAACAAGACAAGATCTGCTCTATTACTTGGTTCTGGATCTGTTTTGAGCAGTATAAACTAATATAGAGATATCTGATGCATACGAGTCAATTCTCCCTCAACAATTACCCGAAACGCTCATGGAGAACACACAATTCACATGAAACTTTTGTAGGAAATTTATGGAACATGTTTCATAAGGAGTTCGTTCACAAACTTCACTGGAACTTTCTTAATGAACACTCGAGGAGCACACTCAGAGAACATACACCATATCCCAGCTTGAACCCTAGTGCATCATAGGAAATACGGTCTCTCACTTATCCGTAGACCTAATTGCATCTCATATGGATATTTGATGGAAAAATAACAGAAAAATACGGATCGAACAAGACAAGAGCTGCTCTATAAACTCGGTTCTGAATCAATTTTGAGTAGTGTGAAGTAATACAGAGATATCTTCCCCATACAGAGTCCATTTTTCCTCAACAAGTAATCGAAATACTCATGACAATCAACCAATTCAAAGGAACCATTTGTTGGAACAATTTTGAAAACATTTCTTAAGGTGTTCGTTCACAAACTGCATTGGAGCTTTCTTAATGAATACTAGACGAACGCGTTCAGACAACATACACCAAGTCCCAGCTTGTACCCCGGTACATCTTCAGACTATGGTCTCTCGCGTATTCCTAGACCTAATTGATGTCGTATTGCGATCTTTAGGGAAAACAGAGAGGGAAATCGGAGCCAACAAGACAAGAACTGCTCTATATACTTGGTTATGGATCAGTTTTGAGGAGTATAAACTAATATAGAGATATCTGATGCATACGAGTCAGTTCTCCCTCAACAATTACCCGAAACGCTCATGAAGAACACACAATTCACATGGAACTTTTATAGGAAACTTATGGAACATGTTTCTTAAGGAGTTCGTTGACAAACTTCACTTGAACTTTCTTAATGAACACTCGAGGAGCACACTCAGAGAACATACACCATATTCCAGCTTGAACCCTAGTGCATCGTAGGAAATACGGTCACTCACTTATCCGTAGACCTAATTGCATCTCATATGGATATTTGATGGAAAAAGAACAGAAAAGTACGGATCGAACAAGACAAGATTAACTGCTCTATAAACTCGGTTCTGAATCAATTTTGAGTAGTGTAAACTAATACGGAGATAACTTGCCCATACAGAGTCCATTTTTTCTCAACGATTACTCAAAATACTCATGACAACCAAACAATTCAAAGGAACCGTTTGGAGGAACAATTTTGAAAACTTTTCTTAAGGTGTTCGTTTACAAACTGCATTGGAACTTTCTTCATGAATGCTAGACGAACGCGTTCAGAGAACATACACCAAGTCCCAGCTTGTGCCCTAGTACATCTTCAGACTATGGTCTCCTGCGTATCCCTAGACCTAATTGATGTCATATTGCAATTTTTATGGAAAAATGAGAGGGAAAATCGGATCCAACAAGACAAGATCTGCTCTATTACTTGGTTCTGGATCTGTTTTGAGCAGTATAAACTAATATAGAGATATCTGATGCATACGAGTCAGTTCTCCCTCAACAATTACCCGAAACGCTCATGGAGAACACACAATTCACATGAAACTTTTGTAGGAAATTTATGGAACATGTTTCTTAAGGAGTTCGTTCACAAACTTCACTGGAACTTTCTTAATGAACACTCGAGGAGCACACTCAGAGAACATACACCATGTCCCAGCTTGAACCCTAGTGCATCAGAGGAAATACGGTCTCTCACTTATCCGTAGACCTAATTGCATCTCATATGGATATTTGATGGAAAAATAACAGAAAAATACGGATCGAACAAGATAAAATCGGTTCTAGATCAATTTTGAGTAGTGTGAACTAATACAGAGATATCTGCCCCATACATAGTCCATTTTTCCTCAACGAGTACTCGAAATACTCATGACAACCAAACAATTCAAAGGGACCGTTTGTAGAAAAAATTTCGAAAACTTTTCTTAAGGTGTTCGTTCACAAACTGCATTGGAACTTTCTTAATGAATGCTAGACGAACTCGTTCAGGGAACATACACCAAGTCCCAGCTTGTGCCCTTGTACATCTTCAGACTATGGTCTCTCACGTATCCCTAGACCTAATTGATGTCATATTCCAATTTTTAGGGAAAAATGAGAGGGAAAATCGGATCCATCAATACAAGAACTGCTCTATAAAGTTGGTTCTCGATCAGTTTTGAGCAGTATAAACTAATATAGAGATATATGATGCATACGAGTTAGTTCTCCCTCAACAATTACCCAAAACGCTCATGAAGAACACACAATTCACATCAAACTTTCATAGGAAACTTATGGGACATGTTTCTTAAGGAGTTCGTTCACAAACTTCACAGGAACTTTCTTAATGAACACTCGAGGAGCACACTCAGAGAACATACACCATGTCCCAACTTGAAGCCTAGTGCATCATACGAAATACAGTCTCTCACTTATCCATAGACCTAATTGCATCCCATATGGATATTTGATGGAAAAAGAACAGAAAAATACGGATCGAACAAGACAAGAACTGTTCTATAAACTCGGTTCTGAATCAATTTTGAGTAGTGTGAACTAATACAGAGATATCTGCCCCATACAAAGTCCATTTTTCCTCAACGAGTACTCGAAATACTCATGACAACAAAAAATTCGAAGGAACCGTTTGTACGAACAATTTTGAAAACTTTCTTAAGGTGTTCGTTCACAAACTGCATTGGAACTTTCTTAATGAATGCTAGACGAACGTGTTTAGAGAACATACACCAAGTCCCAGCTTGTGCCTAGTACGTCTTCAGACTGTGGTCTCTCGCGTATCCCTAGACCTAATTGATGTCATACTGCGATTTTTAGGGGAAAATGAGAGGGAAAATCGGATCCAATAAGACAAGAACTGCTCTATAAACTTGGTTCTGGATCAGTTTTGAGCAGTATAAACTAATATAGAGATATATGATGCATACGAGTCAGTTCTCCCTCAACAATTACCCAAAAAGCTCATGAAGAACACACAATTCACATGAAACTTTCATACGAAACTTATGGAACATGTTTCTTAAGGAGTTCGTTCACAAACTTCGCACGAACTTTCTTAATGAACACTCGAGGAGCACACTCAGAGAACATACACCTTGTCCCAGCTTGAACCCTAGTGCATCATAGGAAATAAGGTCTCTCACTTATCCGTAGACCTAATTGCATCTCATATGGATATTTGATGGAAAAAGAACAGAAAAATAAGTATGGAACAAGACAAAAAATGCTCTATAAACTCGGTTCTGAATCAATTTTGAGTAGTGTGAACTAGTACAGAGATATCTGCCCCATACAGAGTCCAATTTTTCTCAACGAGTACTCGAAATACTCATGAGAACCAAAAAATTGAAAGGAACCGTTTATAGGAACAATTTTGAAAACATTTCTCAAGGTGTTCGTTCACAAACTGCATTGGAAGTTTCTTAATGAATGCTAGACGAACACGTTCAGAGAACATACTCCAAGTCCCAGCTTGTTCCCTGGTACATCTTCCGACTATGGTCTCTCGCGTATCCCTAGACCTAATTGATATAATATTGCGATTTTCAGGGAAAAATGAGAGGAAAAATCGGATCCAACAAGACAAGAACTGCTCTATAAACTTGGTTCTGGATCAGTTTTGAGCAGTATCAACTAATATAGAGATATCTCATTCATAAAAGTCAGTTCTCCCTCAACAATTACCCGGAACGCTCATGAAGAACATACAATTCACATGAAACCTTCATAGGAAACTTATGGAACATGTTTCTTAAGGAGTTTGTTCACAAACTTCACAAGAACTTTCTCAATGAAAACTCGAGGAGCACACTCAGAGAACATACACCATGTCCCAGCTTGAAGCCTAGTGCATCATAGGAAATAAGGTCTCACACTTATCCATAGACCTAATTGCATCTCATATGGATATTTGATTGAAAAAGAACAGAAAAATACGGATCGCACAAGACAAGAACTGCTCTATAAACTCGGTTCTGAATCAATTTTGAGTAGTGTGAACTAATACAGAGATATCTGGCCCATACAGAGCCAATTTTACCTCAACGAGTACTCGAAATACTCATGACAACCAAACAATTCAAAGGAACCGTTTGTAGGAACAAATTTGAAAGTTTTCTTAAGGTGTTCGTTCAGAAACTGCATTGGAACTTTCTTAATGAATGCTAGACGACCGCGTTCAGAGAAAATACACCAAGTCCCAACTTGTGCCCCAGTACATCCTCAGACTAAGGTCTCTCGCGTATCCCTAGACCTAATTGATGTCATATTGCGACTTTTAGGGAAAAATGAGAGGGAAAATCGGATCCAACAAGACAAGAACTGCTGTATAAACATGGTTCTGGATCAGTTCTGAGCAGTATAAACTAATATAGAGATATCTGATGCATACGAGTCAGTTCTCCCTCAACAATTACCCGAAACGCTCATGAAGAACACACAATTCACATGAAAATTTCATAGGAAACTTATGGAACATGTTTCTTAAGGAGTTAGTTCACAAACTTCACAGGAACTTTCTTAATGAACACTCGAGGAGCACACTCAGAGAACATACACCATGTCCCAGCTGGAACCCTAGTGCATCATAGGAAATACGGTCTCTCACTTATTCCTAGACCTAATTGCATCTCATATGGATATTTGATGGAAAAAGAACAGAAAAATATGGATTGAACAAGACAAGAACTGCTCTATAAACTCGGTTCTGAATCAATTTTGAGTAGTGTGAACTAATACAGAGATATCTCCCCCATACAGAGTCCATTTTTCCTCAACGAGTACTCGAAGTACTCATGGCAACCAAACAATTCAAAGGAACCGTTTGTAGGAACAATTTTGAAAACTTTTCTTAAGGTGTTCGTTCACAAACTGCATTGGAACTTTCTCAATGAATGCTAGACGAACTCGTTCAGAGAATATACACCAAGTCCCAGCTTGTGCCCCAGTACATCCTCCGACTAAGGTCTCTCGCATATCCCTAGACCTAATTGATGTCATATGACGATTTTTAGGGGAAAATGAGAGGGAAAATCGGATCCAACAAGATGAGACCTGCTCTATAAACTTGGTTCTGGATCAGTTTTGAGAAGTATAAACTAATATAGATATATCTGATGCATACGAGTCAGCTATCCCTCAACAATTACTCGAAACGCTCATGAAGAACACACAATTCACATGAAAACTTCATAGGAAACTTATGGAACATGTTTCCTAAGGAGTTCGTTCACAAACTTCACATGAACTTTCTTAATGAACACACGAGGAGCACACTCAGAGAACATACACCATGTCCCTGCTTGAACCCTAGTGTATCATAGGAAATAAGGTCTCTCACTTATCCATAGACCTAATTGCATGTCATATGGATATTTGATTGAAAAAGAACAGAAAAATACGGATCGAACAAGACAAGAACTGCTCTATAAACTCGGTTCCGAATCAACTTTGAGTAGTGTGAACTAATACAGAGATATCTGGCCCATACAGAGTCCATTTGTCCTCAACGAGTACTAGAAATACTCATGTAAAACCAAACAATTCAAAGGAACCGTCTGTCGGAACAATTTTGAAAAGTTTTCTTGAGGTGTTTGTTCACAAACTACATTGGAACTTTCTTAATGAATGCTAGACGAACGCGTTCAGAGAAAATACACCAAGTCCCAGCTGGTGCCCCAGTACATCCTCAGACTAAGGTCTCTCGCGTATCCCTAGACCTAATTGATGTCATATTGCGAGTTTTAGGGGAAAATGAGAGGGAAAATCGGATCCAACAAGACAAGAACTGATGTATAAACATGGTTCTGGATCGGTTTTGAGCAGTATAAACTAATGTAGAGATATCTGATGCATACGAGTCAGTTCTCCCTCAACAATTACCCGAAACGCTCATGAAGAACACACTATTCACATGAAACTTTCATAGGAAACTTATGGAACATGTTTCCTAAAGAGTTCGTTCACAAACTTCACACGAACTTTCTTAATGAACACTCGAGGAGCACACTCAGAGAACATACACCATGTCCCTGCTTGAACCCTAGTGCATCATAGGAAATAAGGTCTCTTACTTATCCGTAGACCTAATTGCATCTAATATGGATATTCGATGGAAAAAGAACAGAAAAATACGGATCGAAAAAGACAAGAACTGCTCTATAAACTCGGTTCTGAATCATATTTGAGTAGTGTGAATTAATACAGAGATATCTGCCCCATATAGAGTCCATTTTTTCTAAACATGTACTCGAAATACTCATGACAACCAAGCAATTCAAAGGAACCGTTTGTAGGAACAATTTTGAAAATTGTTCTTAAGGTGTTCGTGCACAAACTGCATTGGAACTTTCTTAATGAATGCTAGACGAACATGTTAAGAGAAAATACACCAAGTCCCAGCTTGTACCCCAGTACATCCTCAGACTAAGGTCTCTCGCGTATCCCTAGACCTAATTGATGCCATATTGCGATTTTTAGGGAAAAATGAGAGGGAAAATCGGATCCAACAAGACAAGAACTGCTCTATAAACTTGGTTCTGGATCAGTTTTGAGCAGTATAAACTAATATAGATATATCTGTTGCATATGAGTTAGTTATCCCTCAACAATTACCCGAAACGCTCATGAAGAACACACAATTCAAATGAAACTTTCATAGGAAACTTATGGAACGTGTTTCCTAAGGAGTTCGTTCACAAACTTCACAGGAAATTTCTTAATGAACACTCGAGGAGCACACTTAGAGAACATACACCATGTCCCAGCTTGAACCCTAGTGCATCATAGGAAATAAGATCTCTCACTTATCCGTAGACCTAATTGCATCTGATAAGGAAATTTGATGGAAAAAGAACAGAAAAATACGGATCGAACAAGACAAGAACTGCTCTATAAACTCGGTTCTGAATCAATTTTGAGTAGTGTGAACTAATACAGAGATATCTGCCCCATATAGAGTCCATTTTTCCTCAACGAGTACTCAAAATACTTATGACAAGCAAACAATTCAAAGGAAACGTTTGTAGGAACAATTTTGAAAACTTTTCTTAAGGTGTTCGTTCACAAACTGCATTGGAACTTTCTTAATGAATGCTAGACGAACGTGTTGAGAGAAAATACACCAAGTCCCAGCTTGTGCCCCAGTACATCTTCAGACTATGGCTCTCGCATATCCCTAGACCTAATTGATGTCATATTGCGATTTTTAGGGGAAAATGAGAGGGAAAATCGGATCCAACAAGACAAGAACTGATCTATAAACTTGGTTCTGGATCAGTTTTGAGCAGTATAAACTAATATAAAGATATCTGATGCATACGAGTCAGTTCTCCCTCAACAATTACCCGAAACGCTCATGAAGAACACACAATTCACATGAAATTCTCATAGGAAACTTATGGAACATGTTTCCTAAGGAGTTCGTTCACAAACTTCACAAGAACTTTCTTAATGAACACTCGAGGAGCACACTCAGAGAACATACACCTTGTCCCTGCTTGAACCGTAGTGCATCATAGGAAATCCAGTATCTCACTTATCTGTAGACCGAATTGCATCTGATATGGATATTTTATGGAAAAAGAACAGAAAAATACGGATCGAACAAGACAAGAACTGCTCTATAAACTCGGTTCTGAATCAATTTTGAGTAGTGTGAACTAATACAAAGATATTTGCCGCATACAGAGTCCATTTTTCCTCAACGAGTACTCGAAATACTCATGACAACCAAACAATTCAAAGGAACTGTTAGTAGGAACAATTTTGAAAACTTTTCTTAAGGTGTTCGTTCACAAACTGCATTGGAACTTTCTTAATGAATGCTAGACGAACGCGTTCAGAGCACATACACCAAATCCCAGCTTGTGCCCCAGTACATCTTCACAGTATGGTCTCTCGCGTATCCCTAGACCTAATTGATGTCATATTGCGATTTTAGGGGAAAATGAGAGGGAAAATCGGATCCAACAAGACAAGAACTGCTCTATAAACTTGGTTCTGGATCAGTTTTGATTAGTATAACTAATATAGAGATATCTGATTCATACGAGTGAGTTCTCCCTTAACAATTACTTGAAACGCTCATTAAGAACACACAATTCACATGAAACTTTCATAGGAAACTTATGAAACATGTTTCTTAAGGAGTTCGTTCACAAACTTCATAGGAACTTTCTTAATGAACACTCGAGGAGCACACTCAGAGAACATACACCATGTCGCAGCTTGAACCCTAGTGCATCATAGGAAATACGGTCTCTCACTTATCCGTAGACCTAATTTCATCTCATATGGATATTTGATGGAAAAAGAACAGAAAAATACGGATCGAGCAAGACAAGAACTGCTCTATAAACTCGGTTCTGAATCAATTTTGAGTAGTGTGAACTAATACAGAGATATCTGCCCCATACAGAGTCCATTTTTCCTCAACGAGTACTCGAAATACTGATGAAAACCAAACAATTCAAAGGAACCATTTGTAGGAACAATTTTGAAAACTTTTATTACGGTGTTCGTTCACAAACTGCATTGGAACTTTCTTAATGAATGCTAGACGAACGCGTTCAGAGAAAATACACCAAGTCCCAGCTTGTGCCCCAGTACATCTTCAGACTTTGGTCTCTCGCGTATCCCTAGACCTAATTGACGTCATATTGCGATTTCTAGGGGAAAATGAGAGGTAAAATCGGATCCAACAAGACAAGAACTGCTCTATAAACTTGGTTCTGGATCAGTTTTGAGCAGTATAAACTAATATAGAGATATCTGATGCATACGAGTCAGTTCACCCTCAACAACTACCCGAAACGCTCATGAAAAACACACAATTCAAACGAAACATTCATAGGAAACTTATGGAACATGTTTCTTAAGGAGTTCGTTCACAAACTTCAGAGGAACTTTCTTAATGAACACTCAAGGAGCACACTCAGAGAACATACACCATGTCCCAACTTGAACCCTAGTGCATCATAGGAAATACGGTCTCCCACTTATCCATAGACCTAATTGCATCTCATATGGATATGTGATGGAAAAAGAACAGAAAAATACGGATCAAACAAGACAAGAACTGCTCTATAAACTCGGTTCTGAATCAATTTTGAGTAGTGTGAACTAATACAGAGATATCTGCCCCATACAGAGTCCATTTTTCCTCAACGAGTAATTGAAATACTCATGACAACCAAACAATTCAAAGGAACCGTTAGTAGGAACAATTTTGAAAACTTTTTCTAAGGTGTTCGTTCACAAACTGCATTGGAACTTTCTTAATGAATGCTAGACGAACACGTTTAGAGCACATACACCAAGTCCGAGCTTGTGCCCCAGTACATCTTTAGACTACGGTCTCTCGCGTATCCCTAGACCTAATTGATGTCATATTGCGATTTTTAGGGGAAAATGAGATGGAAAATCGGATCCAACAAGATAAGAACTGCTCTATAAACTTGGTTCTGGATCAGTTTTGAGCAGTATAAACTAATATAGAGATATCTGATGCATACGAGTCATTTCTCCCTCAACAATTACCCGAAATGCTCATGAAGAACACACAATTCACATGAAACTTTCATAGGAAACTTATGGAACATGTTTCTTAAGGAGTTCATTCACAAACTTCACAGAAACTTTCTTAACGAACACTCGAGGAGCACACTCAGAGAACATACACCATGTCCCAGCTTGAACACTAGTGCATCAAAGGAAATACGGTCTCTCACTTATACGTAGACCTAATTTCATCTCATATGGATATTTGATGGAAAAAGAACAGAAAAATATGGATCGAACAAGACAAGAAATGCTCTATAAACTCGGTTCTGAATCAATTTTGAGTAGTGTGAACTAATACAAAGATACCTGCCCCATACAGAGTCCATTTTTCCTCAACGAGTACTCGAAATATTGATGAAAACCAAACAATTCAAAGGAACTGTTTCTAGTAACAATTTTGAAAACAACTCTAAAGGTGTTCTTTCACAAACTGCATTGGAACTTTCTTAATGAATGCTAGACGAACGCGTTCAGAGAACATACACCAAGTCCCAGCTTGTGCCCCAGTACATCTTCAGACTATGGTCTCTCGCGTATCCCTAGACCTAATTGATGTCATATTGCGATTTTTAGGGAAAATGAGAGGGAAAATCGGATCCAACAAGACAAGAACTTCTCTATAAACTTGGTTCTAGATCAGTTTTGAGCAGTATAAACTAATATAGAGATATCTGATGCATACGAGTCAGTTCTCCCTCAACAATTACCCGAAACGCTCATGAAGAACACACAATTCACATGAAACTTTCAGGGGAAACTTAAGGAACATGTTTCTTTAGGAGTTCGTTCACAAACTTCAGAGGAACTTTCTTAATGAACACTCAAGGAGAATACTCAGAGAACATACACCATGTCCCAGCTTGAACCCTAGTGCATAATAGGAAATACGGTCTGTCACTTATCCATAGACCTAATTGCATCTCATATGGATATTTGATGGAAAAAGAACAGAAAAACACGGATCGAACAAGACAAGAACTGCTCTATAAACTCGGTTCTGAATCAATTTTGAGTAGTGTGAACTAATACAGAGATATCTCCCCCATAGAGAGTCCATTTTTCCTCAACGAGTACTTGAAATACTCATGACAACCAAACAATTCAAAGGAACCGTTAGTAGGAACAATTTTGAAAACTTTTCTTAAGGTGTTCGTTCACAAACTGCATTGGAACTTTATTAATGAATGCTAGACGCACGCGTTCAGAGCACATACACCAAGTCCCAACTTGTGCCCCATTGCATCTTCAGACTATGGTCTCTCGCGTATCCCTAGACCTAATTGGTGTCATATTGCGATTTTTAGGGGAAAATGAGAGGGAAAATCGAATCCAACAAGACAAGAACTGCTCTATAAACTTGGTTCTGGATCAGTTTTGAGCATTATAAACTAATATAGAGATATCTGATGCATATGAGTCAGTTCTCCCTCAACAATTATCCTAAACGCTCATGAAGAACACACAATTCACATGAAACTTTCATAGGAAACTTCTGGAACATGTTTCCTAAGGAGTTCGTTCACAAACTTTAGAGGAAGTTTCTTGATGAACACTCGAGGAGCACACTCAGAGAACATACACCATGTCCCTTCTTGAACCATAGTGCATCATAGGAAATACGGTCTCTCACTTATCCGTAGACCTAATTGCATCTCATATGGATATTTGGTGAAAAAGAACAGAAAAATACGGATCGAACAAGACAAGAACTGCTCTATAAACTCGGTTCTGAATCAATTTTGAGTAGTGTGAACTAATACAAAGATATCTTCCCCATATAGAGTCCATTTTTCCTCAACGAGCACTCGAAATACTCAAGACAACCAAGCAATTCAAAGGAACCGTTTGTAGGAACAATTTTGAATTTTTTTTTAAGGTGTTCGTTCACAAACTGCATTGGAACTATCTTAATGAATGCTAGACGAACGCGATCAGAGAACATACACCAAGTCCCAGCTTGTGCCCAGTACATCTTCAGACTATGGTCTCTCGCGTATCCCTAGACCTAATTGATGTCATGTTGTGATTTTTAGTGAAAATGAGAGGGAAAATCAGATCGAACAAGACAAGAATTGCTCTATAAACTTGGTTCTCGATCAGTTTTGAGCAATATAAACTAATACAGAGATATCTGATGCATACGAGTCAGTTCTCCCTCAACAATTACCCGAAACACTCTTGAAGAACACACAATTCACATGAAACTTTCATAGGAAAATTATGGAACATGTTTCCTAAGGAGTTCGTTCACAAACTTCACAAGAACTTTCTTAATTAACACACGAGGAGCACATTCAGAGAACATACACCTTGTCCCTTCTTGAACCCTAGTGCATCATAGGAAATACGGTCTCTCAGTTATCCGTAGACCTAATTGCATCTCATATGGATATTTGATGGAAAAAGAACAGAAAAATACGGATCGAACAAGACAAGAACTGCTCCATAAAGTCGGTTCTGAATCAATTTTGAGTAGTGTGCACTAATACAAAGATATCTGCCCGATACCAAGTCCATTTTTCCTCAACGAGTTCTCGAAATACTCATGACAACCAAACAATTCCAAGGAACCGTTTGTAGGAACAATTTAGAAAACTTTTCTTAAGGTGTTCGTTCACAAACTGCATTGGAGCTTTCTTAATGAATGCTAGACGAACACATTCAGAGAACATACACCAAGTCTCAGCTTGTGCCCCAGTACATCTTCATACTATGGTCTCTCGCGTATCCCTAGACCTAATTGATGTCATTTTGCGATTTTTAGGGAAAAATGAGAGGGAAAATCGGATCCAACAAGACAAGAACTGCTCTATAAACTTGGTTCTGGATCAGTTTTGAGGAGTATAAACTAATATAGAGATATGTGATGCATACGGGTCAGTTCTCCCTCAACAATTACCCGAAACGCTCATGAATAACACACAATTCACATGAAACTTTCATAGGAAACTTATGGAACATGTTTCTTAAGGAGTTCGTTCAGAAACTTCACAGGAACTTTCTTAATGAACACTCGAGGAGCACACTCATAGAACATACACCATATCCCAGCTTGAACCCTAGTGCATCATAGGAAATGCGGTCTCTCACTTATCCGTAGACCTAATTGCATCTCATATGGATATTTGATGGAAAAAGAAAAGAAAAATACGGATCGAACAAGAAAAGAACTGCTCTACAAACTCGGTTATGAATCAATTTTGAGTAGTGTGAACTAATACAGAGATATCTGCCCCATACAGAGTCCATTTTAACTCAAAGAGTACTCTAAATACTCATGACAACAAAACAATTCAAAGGAACCGTTTGTAGGAACAATTTTGAAAACTTTTCTTAAGGTGTTCGTTAACAAACTGCATTGGAACTTTCTTAATGAATGCTAGACGAACGCGTTCAGAGAACATACACCAAGTCCCAGCTTGTGCCCGAGTACATCTTCAGACTATGGTGTCTCGCGTATCCCTAGCCCTAATTGACGTCATATTGCGATTTTTAGGGAAAATGAGAGGGAAAATCGGATCCAACAAGACAAGAACTGATCTATAAACTTGGTTCTGGGTCAGTTTTGAGCAGTATAAACTAATATAGAGATATCTGATGCATACGAGTCAGTTCTCCCTGAACAATTACCCGAAACACTCATGAAGAACACGCAATTCACATCAAACTTTCAGAGGAAGCTTATGGAACATGTTTCTTAAGGAGTTCGTTCACAAACTTCACAGGAACTTTCTTAATGAACAATCGAGGAGCACACTCAGAGAATATACACCATGTCCTAGCTTGAACCCTAGTGCATCATAGGAAATACGGTCTCTCACTTGTCCATAGACCTAATTGCATCTCATATGGATATTTGATTGAAAAAGAACAGAAAAATACAGATTGAACAAGAAAAGAACTTCTCTATAAACTCCGTTGTGAATCAATTTTGAGTAGTGTGTGAAGTAATACAGAGATATCTGCCCCATACAGAGTCCATTTTTCCACAACGAGTACTCGAAATACTCATGAAAACCAAACAATTCAAAGGAACTGTTTGTAGGAACAATTTTGAAAACTTTTCTTAAGGTGTTCTTTACAAACTACATTGGAACTTTCTTAATGAATGCTAGACGAACGCGTTCAGAGAACATACACCAAGTCCCAGCTTGTGCCCCAATACATCTACAGACTATGGTCTCTCGCGTATCCCAAGACCTAATTGATGTCATATTGCGATTGTTAGGGAAAAATTAGAGGGAATATCGGACCCAACAAGACAAGAACTGCTCTATAAACTTGGTTCTGGATCAGTTTTGAGCAGTATAAACTAATATAGAGATATCTAATGCATAGGAGTCAGTTCTCCCTCAACAATTACCCGAAACACTCATGAAGACCACGCAATTCAGGTCAAACTTTCAAAGGAAACTTATGGAACATGTTTCTTAAGGAGTTCGTTCACAAACTTCAAAGGAACTTTCTTAATGAACACTCGAGGAGCACACTCGGAGAACTTACACCATCTCCCAGATTGAACCCTAGTGCATCATAGGAAATACGGTCTATCACTTATCCATAGACCTAATTGCATCTCATATGGATATTTGATGGAAAAAGAACAGAAAAATACGGATCGAACAAGACAAGAACTGTTCTATAAACTCGGTTCTGAATCAATTTTGAGTAGTGTGAACTAATACAGAGATATCTGCCCCATACAGAGTCCATTTTTCCTCAACGAGTACTCAAAATACTCATGACAACCAAACAATTCAAAGGAACCGTTTGTAGGAACAATTTTGAAAACTTTTATTAAGGTGTTCATTCACAAACTCCATTGGAACTTTCTTAATGAATGCTAGACGAACGCGTTCAGAGAACATACACCAAGTCCCTGCTTGTGCCCGAGTACATCTTCAGACTATGGTCTCTCGCGTATCCCTAGACTAAATAGATTTCAAATGGAGATTTTTAGGGAAAAAGAATAGGGAAAATCAGATCCAACAAGTCCAGAACTTCTCTATAATCTTGGTTCTGGATCAGTTTTTAGCAGTATCAACTAATACAGAGATATCTGGCATATATGAGATAGTTCGCCCTCAAAAGTTACTCGAAACACTCATGACAAGGGAGTTCGTTCACAAACTTCACATGAACTTTCTTAATGAACAATCGACGAACGCGTTCATGGAACATACACAAGTCCCAGCTTGTGCCCCATTGCATCATCGGTACTATGATCTCTCGCATATACCTAGACGTAATTTCATCTCATCTGGAGATTTTTAGGGGAAAAGAACAGGAATAATCAGATCCAACAAGACGAGAACTGCTCTGTAAACTCGGTTCTTAATAAGTTTTGAGTAGTGTCAACTAATACAAAGATATCTGACTCATAGGGAGTCCATTTTTCCCCAGTGTGTACTCAAACCATTCGTGAGAACCAGCCACATAGAAGAAACCATTCGTAGGTGACTTGTGGAAAACTATTCTTAAGGAGTTCGTTCACATATTTCACAACAACTTTCTTAATGAACACACGAATAACGCATTCAAAGAATATACACAAAGTCCCTGCTTGTGTTCTAGTGCACCATCGAAACTTTGAGATCCCATGTATCCCTAGACCTAATTCATTATAATATGTTTTGAGGGAAAAGACCAAGAAAAATGGGATCCAACAAGACAAGAACTGCAATGTTAAATCGGTTCTCAATCAATATTGAGCAGTGTCAACTATTACACAGATATCTGACTCATACGGAGTCCGTTTTCCTCAAAGATTACTTGAAACGCTCATGATGAAAAAAACATCGAAAGGAACATTTTGTAGGAAACTTACGGAAAACTTTTATTAAGGAGTTCGTGCACAAACTTCATAGGAACTTTCTTCATGAACACTCGATGAACGTGTTCATAGAACATACACCAAGTCCCAGCTTGTGCCCAGTGCATCATCGTAACTGTGGTATTTTGCGTATCCCTAGACCTAAATGCATCTCATGTGGAGATTTTTAGTGAAAGATAACGGAAAATATCAGATCCAACAAGTAAAGAACTGCTTTGTATACTTGCACTACTAGGAAAAACCTTATAGGTAGGAGCCTATTAGTAGCGCTTGAAACTAGAAAGCGCTGTTGCTATTTAGCAGTAGCGCTGGACACAACGCAGTGCTACTGCTAATGTCCTTAGCAGTAGCGCTGGCCTTATAATCTCCGCTACTGATAAACAGGGACCAACGAGGCCACCCGCAGTAACTATAATAGTAGCACCGTTCCTAATCCTGCGCTACTTCTAAGGTCTATATCAGTAGTGCTGCGTAGCATCCAGTGCTACTGCTAAAAGGGTCCCAACGACGTAACCGCAATAGTTGTAGTAGAAGCGCCAGAGTGGTAAAAGTGATACTGCTAAGTACAATAGCAGTAGCACTTCTCCGCAACCACCGCTACTGCTATGTTGAGTTAACACCCGCCGTGCCTAAAAATTTCCTCACTCTCCCCCACTCACCAACACCCTCTCTCCTCGATCTCAAGCTGTCGCCGCCTCCCTCGCCGTCGTCGCCGTCGTCGTTGCCGCTGCCTCCCTCCCCGTCGTCATCATCGTCGTCGTCGCCGCCTCCCTCGCCGTCGCCACCGCCCCCCTCCCCCCCCCCCCCCCCGCTCCGGTAAGCCCCCTTGCCCTCTCCCGCTCCGGTAAGCCCCCTCCCCATCCAGCTCCGGTAAGCCCCCAACCCCCCTCCAAGCGCCGCCGCCCCCTCCCCTCCCACTCTAGGCACCCCAAGGCTGCTGCCATTTTGATTTTAGGGCCATCGGTTCAAGATGTCATCTTGAGATGCATGTTAATAAGAAAATCAAGATATGTTTGTTGATGATCTTTTGATGGGCTAACTGGAAAGAAGGAAAAAAATTCCTGTTTGTAAATTTCATGTAATGTGGCACATTAGGTTTGAACTAGACAACCAATGGTTTCAAACAACTTATTTAAACTTTGGAGAGGAAAAAAGGGCACATATATATTTCACCAACCTACAAATATCATCCTTTCACTACAAGAAATATGTCAACTAACGACCTTCTGTCAGTGACACTTGCAGAATTGGTCGTAAATCTATGACCATTTGAGAACAATTGGTCGTAAGCTGTCCGGACAAATCCTAACCCCAAAAACTAACTACCTTTTTCATCAGAAAGGTCGTAATTTCCTTACTGGAAAAGGTCGTAAAGTAGATTGCCCTATTTCGCTGCCTAATTTGTAGCTAATTACGACCAATATAGATGGTCATAGCTATGACTTGGTGCCACATCATCAGTTTTGCATACGTGTCATGTCCATGTGTTATTTTTTGCCTAGTTTGTGAAGCAACCTACTATTCTGTCATTCCAAAAATTCTCGAAAAATTCTCATAAATACTTTGGATCATATATTCCTCAAATATGTGAAAACCCTTCCTTCCATAGTTCGAAAATAATTCAGCAATATTCATTTTCCTATTTTTTTCAGAATAGCACTTTGTGAAGGAAGTGTCACTTTGGCATGTCCAAGTGGTATAATTTTTTTAAGAATGCCTTCATATGGCCTAATTAACATCATACACCAAATTTCATCTCAATCCATTGATTCATTTGATCCGAGCTTCAACAGCCATATTTCTGCACAGTGTGGTACTTTGCAAAGCAAGTGTCACCTAGGTTCATCCATTTGAGCTAAAACTTAGGCAAGACAGTCTCCTTAGTATATGATCATCGTCAGCCAAAATTTAGGACCATTGTCTATGTGCATTACCCGCACCGCTAATCAAACACTTGGCTGCTAATTCATGTGTGAGCTTAGTTCGGTCTCCTCGTGAGATTCTTCTATTGTATTCCTCTTCCTGACACCTACCGAGGGAGTGTCTAACCCACCATACATTCCTATTCCACCCAGAATGCATGGCAACGCAACGGTAACGCGGTGACCACGCGACTCGCATGCAAGTTCACACGCTCTGGAGTTGGGGCCCTCGACCATCATCCAAACCTCGGCGTCAAGTCACCACACCATGTAATTCTTATTAAATAGATACTTATGTACCTATAAATGATTTTTGGGAAAAATAAATAGCAAATTATAATGCAGCTGCAGTTCAAATTTGACCCGCTTCCTACTAAATCGACGACAATTTGTCTTTTTCACTAGAGGTGGATAAAAGCTTTTAACACCCAACCATTTTGTCAATTGTACATTAAATATGGCCTAGTATGTTAGAAAAATGATTTGGTACAATTTTGAAACAAATATATGGTAGGTCCTTCACGAAAAAACTTATTTCAGGCACTTGAAAAATGGAAAATGAATTTTTCATACAAGGAAAATGAAAACTTGCTTAATCAACATTGTTTACCATTCCAATATGCACCCTTGTGCATAATATTAGATAATTTCAACAAACTATGCCATGAATGTGGCCATAAGATTGATCATTTGGCTTGAAAGCCATAAATCTTCACACACGATAGCCCATTTCTGAGAACACTTTTTAAAATAATCACCATATTACAAGTTTATTATTTTTCCTCATAACTTGGTCACATATTATGACACAACGCGAAGGTTTTACATTTTTTTGATTTTTTGTTAATTTGTTATGCCCGTTTCAAAATGCGATCGAAACGGCGGGCATGACCGTTCATAGCTAGAGGTTGAATCTTGCCAAAATTTTGTTGGATCTCTCATTAAATATATACTTCTTTACCTAAAAATTATTTTAGGAAAAAATCATGAGAAAACTATGAGGCACATCTAGGTCCAATTTGATCCGCTTCCTAGTGAATCTGCGGCAATATGTCTTTTTCACTAGAGGTGGATAAAAGCTTTTAACACCCAACCATTTGGTAAATTGTACATTAAATATGCCCAGGTATTTTAGAAAAATGATTTGGTACAATTTTGTAACAAATATATGGTAGTTCCTTCACAAAAACACTCATTTCGGGCACTTAAAAATGGAAAATGAAATTTTCATAAAAGAAAAATGAAAACTTCCTTAATCAACATTGTTTGCCATTCCAATATGTACCCTTGTGCATAATATTAGATCGTTTCAACAAACTATGCCATGAATGTGGCCATAAGATTGATCATTTGGCTTGAAGGCATGAATCTTCACACACGATAGCCCATTTCTGATAACACTTTTTTTTAAATAATCACCGTATTATGAGTTTATTATTTTTCCTGGTAACTTGGTCACATATTAATGACACAACGCGAAGGTTTTACGATTTTTTGATTTTTTTATTTGTTATGCCCGTTTCAAAATGCGGTCGAAACAGCGGGCATAACCGTTCATAGCTAGGGGTTGAATCTTGCCAAAATTTTGTTGGATCTCTGATTAAATAGATACTTCTTTACCTAAAAATGATTCCAGGGTAGCTGTGGCCCAGGTTCTTATTGGATCTGCCTATAGTGGTCTACTTTCTCACGCTGTGGACTAGAAATTACTGAACCTTTTTGATCTCAAATTCAAGGCATAGTTTGATTTCTTGGGGCTGAACGGGTGTAAAGGTTTGATCTCGAATTCAAGGCACATCACTAGACTCCAGGAACTCTGCTCCATGGTAAAAGCAGATTAAGTACGTGCACATTAATTTCTGTTTGGATGAGCAGTTGTTTTTGTAGTTCTGTAGTCTGTACTAGTGAAATCACTAAACTGGTGATTGTTTTTGTAAGATTTTTCCTTGGATAAGGTAATCCCTGTCTAGTTGTGTAGTCTATACTTGTGAAACCACTACTCATATTTGCAGCCAATTTACTAATTCAAGGACATGATGGTGCCGCTCCACTTTGGCCTTCAGTTAGTGTGTACAAGTAGTAGTTTTTACAACTTGTAATCAATTCTATTATCAAACCTTGAAAATGGGGCAGGAGTAAGTCATCGTTGGATTCTTAAACAGTAAGAAGAAGTCAGTTAACCCACGAAATTGTTACATGCTGATTGTTTATCACTTCTCATATTCCTTTGTATTTATGATGATGTTTTAGGTCTCCCCCGAACATTCCTGAGGTGAAAATTCCGGAGGACATGACTGTAAACATTGCCCTATCACTGCGGCACGAGATCAACCGGGGCCTGTTTATCTTGAGAGAGATTGGTCATGGTTGTCATCTGAAGAAATATCTCATTGTATGTTGTTTACCTCTTCAATTTTGCAATGATTAATGGCTGGTGCTTTCTTGATCCTTCTCATGAACATGTGACTGTTCTTTGTTTTCCCAGGTGATTGGAGGGATCTGGGTTCTTTCTGTTCTTGGGAGCTGCTGCAACTTTTTGACATTGTCATATATAGGTAATGATCACTGGTGCTGGAAGCTTGTTTTCATCACTGCTAACTGAAACTTATTTAGTAGTTTATCCTAGAAAATTGGTATACTGTCACAGTTGGTAGTGGTGTTTTAGTATGAATTGGTGCAGGTTTTTAGTTGTACTAGTATATCTGGTCCCAGTCCCTCTTTGCATCCTTGTAGAGTTGCTCTAGTGTTCAGCAAAGAAAATTGTTCTGTTCTTCCTAGCAATTCGCCATAGATACAGTCAGACAGATGTGAGATTTCGATTTAATTGCGTGTTTGAATAGCTCAGGCTTAATAAAGTTCTAGAGGAGCCCTGTGTAGAAATTGCTCGGGTATATTGCTATAAATTGTTGTGATAATATCTGTCTGCCTTAGTTCTATTTAAGCTGGAGATCTTAAACGAATGTGCAGATTTTAGCTGATCCGTTGTTGCTTGTTCGTGCAGATTGGTTCGCATCAGTTCAAGGTGAGCAATTTATGGTTACTTATACAAATCATGTTGTACTTTGTTGTGATCGTGTTGTTCTTTATGTAACTAGATAATACCCCGCACGTTGTTGCGCAACTTGGTAGCTTATGGGGTGCAAAGTGCAGTAATTTTTAGCCGTCACAATGCAGAAACAAGGGATAGGAAATTGCTGATGTGTTATCTAACCAATTTGTACGGGTAAACTATAAATCAATCATGTTTTGCTCTTGTATATTGGCCACGACATTGGATAGATGCATGCATGCATGAGGTATGTACAGTATGTCTACATATCTCCATGATATATAGTTGGTGCATGCATGTTGGCCAAGCAATGTCAGGGCCAACAAAACCAAATCTTGGGACATAATTTGCAAATATATTGACAATCAGAGGATGAAACACCTTAATTATCTGAAAAAATGTAGAAATGCTTTTATATTTATAAGATTAAATATTCAAGTGGCCACTTTTTAATTACGTGAATTATTTATTGTTACATTTCACTATGTCTCCAATTGAAAAATGAAGCAAGAGATCATAACATGTGAATTATAGAAATATATTGCATGTACTATTGCGCCATCTCCAGCGTGTACGAGTGATGGCATACCAGTGTGTCTAGAGCAGCGGCACGTTGGAGGAGGCTCGTACATCATGATTGAACACATGAGTTATTTATACAAATCATGTGCTATTTATGGTTACTTTTATGCCACCTTCTTGATTAATTAGCTGAATTATGTTTTGTGTACTAAACAGCAGGTGTAGTATTTGGCTTCCATGTGCAAACATGATAAGTATGTATACTTCTTTGAGGTTCAAATTCTATAGATGTTGCATAATATTGGTGCCAAAGTGCCTCTCCTTAGGGATTTATTTAAACCGCATATGAGCTACTAAAACAATTGTTTTGCTGTTCAAACATGAAATTCTAGTTCTTTGTTTCAGACATCGAAATGTTGTTTACCTTGTCCTTCTATGCTTAAATGGTAAAAATGTCGCATTTATAGGATTGTACACCTGATGTGATCGGAGTAGGATTTACACGGTGCTCACAGTTACTACTTGTATTCACTGATTTCTATGCCTCATTTTGCTTGTTTTAATCTCATTTACACACACAAACTGCCTACAAGTTAGTGTGCTGTTAGATTTTCTTTTATTTTGTTCTTAACCATTTTGTCTGATAACCTGCAGATGTTGGCCTTCACTCATGTTTCGTCGCAAGGTCCAGGACGAAGAAGTCAGGAGAAGCACAAAGTTCTTGATCATTGGAGCTAGTTATTGTTTTGATTTTTTAGTTGTGTTACCTGATGTGAACTAGTTTTGATTGTAAACCTGATGCGAACCATGTTTGATTGAAATGTGCCAAGTTTGAATATGTTTGATTGTATTCATGATGTGACAGAGGTTCTAGTTATAATGGTTGTTTGACATATTTTGTAATTTCTGATGTGTGGGACCAATTTTGAGATCAGCATGACATGTGGGACCAGTACAAAAATAAAATGGCCAAAAAAGAAAATCAATAGAAAGTAAAAGGCCACAACCCAAAATAAAAAATGCTAAAATGTTGGGGATTATTGGGCCAGGCCCATGCAGCTAAGCAAAATAAAGAGGAAAAAATATTAAATGGGTTGGATTAATGGGCTCGGCCCATTTAAAACACTGAATTGGATCGGGCTGATTCTATGTCATGTCAGCTTGCCATGTCAGATCCAACGTGGCGAGGGTAGATTGCTAGTGACCAAAATAATTTCAATGCTTTCATTTGTTCGTAAAATCCTATGACCAATCCAACAAAAAGGTCGTTATAGTTCATTAGAGACCCTCAGCTTTTGACCGTTTGTTTTTGGTCGTAAAAAGGTCGCAAATGAAAATCATTGACCATTCGGTGACCAATATTGAAGGTCGTTAGTTGACATATTTCTTGTAGTGTTTTGTTGGTGTTAATGCATAAAACAGTAGTGAGTTTCTTACTTTTGCTTGCCAAGTTGTGCTAAGTTTTTCCAGAATGTCCGAGTGGCCTATGTTTTCCCGGAATGTTGATTCATATCCGTTCCGGCAAATTTCAGGCGCTCCATATGTCCACTATTTAGCAAAGGTCATGCCAAAAATTTCCATGAATTTCGTCATGACTAGTGCTAGAAACTAGGACATATGGAGTGCTTGGGAATTGTTGGAAAGGGTAATGAATCAACATTCCGGCAAAACATAGGTCCCTTTTTATTATTCATGCTTCTATTTATATATAGATGTTCAATTCTTTCGATATAGTGTCAAAACAGGAAATGTCTGACGATGAATATTGGGAGTGTGAATATTGCGGCGACTGTGGAGGTATGTGCGACACGCCTCACCTGCGAGACGATAGGTTCTTCAGCATGAAGCTTGACGAGAATGGAGATATGTTCCTCCCTTGTCATGCAAGAAGATATGTGTTGGAGAGGCTCAGTTTCGAAGACCACAAGAGAATTGAGATGATGAACGATAACCTGAGGACTATACATGGTCACACATTTGTTATCAAAGTATTTAATTCAGTTTTTCAAACAGGATTTGGGTGCCCAAATTGGGAAGATCTTTGCAAGGCATATGGATTTCAGGAGGGTATGGAAATAACCTTTGATCTTCGTCTTGAAGATAATATGCCAGGCAACATCGACATTTGGGTGGTTGTCGATATGCTTCCTGATACATCTCCATCGTATCTACTTTTCCAAACTCTTTTGCCCTTGTTTTGGACTCTAATTTGCATGATTTGAATGGAACTAACCCGGACTGGCGCTCTTTTCAGCAGAATTGCCATGGTGTAGTTTTTGTGCAGAAATGAAAGTTCTCGGAACGTCCTGAAAAATTTACGGAGAATTTTTCTGGAAAATATGAAAAATACCTGCGCAAAGATCCACCACAAGGGGTGGGCCAGTGGGCCACAAGCCCTGTTGCCGGGGCCACCCCCTGGTCGCGGCAACCAAGCTTGTGGGGCCCACGTGGCTCTGCCGCCCCCAATCTCAGCTCTATAAATTCACTTTCGCCCAGAAAAAATCAGAAGAGAAGATTTCGTCGCGTTTGCGATACGGAGGCGCCACCACATCCTGTTCTTCATCTGGAGGACAGATCTAGAGTCCGTTTTGGGCTCCGGAGAGGGGAAATCGTCGCCATCGTCATGATCAACCTTCTTCCATCTCCAATTCCATGAAGCTCTTCATCGTTCGTGAGTAATCTATTCGTAGGCTCGCTGGGCGGTGATGAGTAGGATGAGATCTATCATGTAATCGAGTTAGTTTTGACGGGGATTGATCCCTCGTATCCACTATGTTCTCAGGTTGATGTTGCTACTACTTTGCCATGCTTAATGCTTGTCACTAGGGCCCAAGTGCCATGATTTCAGATCTGAAATTATTATGTTGTCACCAATTTATGTGTGTCTTAGATCCGATCTTGCAAGTTGTAGTTACCTACTATGTGTTATGATACGACAACCCCGGAGTGACAATAACTGGAACCACTCCCAGAGATGATCATAGTTTGAGGAGTTCATGTGTTCACCAAGTGCTAATGCGTTGTTCCGGTTCTTTATTAAAAGGAGAACCTTAATATCGTGTAGTATCCTTTTGGACCCTGCTGCCACGGGAGGGATGAACAATAGATGTCATGCAAGTTCTTTTCCCTAAGCACGTATGGCTACACACGGAATGCATGCCTACATCACATTGACGAACGGGAGCTAGCCACATATCTCTCCGTGTTATAACTGTTGCATGATGAATATCATCCAAACAAATCACCGACCCATTGCCTACGAGTTTGTCCCACTGCTGCTGTTACTTGTCTTGCTCTGCTGCTACTGCTGTTACTACTGTTGCTGCTGCTGTTACTTGTCTTGCTGTTACTTGCTATTGTTGCTACTTGCTACTGCTGTCACTACTCCTCTTCCTTGCCACTGCTATTACTCGTTACTTTGCTGCTACTACTTTGCTTGCAGATACTAATCTTTCAGGTGCGGTTGAATCAGACAAATTCAGGTGCTAATACTCGAGAGTATTCTCTCACCTCCTGGCGAACCACCAAATTTGGCTCGAATACTCTACACTCGAAAACTGCTGCGAACCCACGCGCTGGTTGGCCGTCAACAACATTCTTCTAGTTTCGTTGCCGGGGAGTGCTAGCAGCATTCTTCTGGTGCCGTTGCAGGGGAAGGCCCGTTGTCACAGAATCAGCATTCGTCTAGCTATTGCCAGAGAGTGCGAATCAGCATTTTTCTGGCGCCCTTGGCGGGGAAGTAATTGCTATATTGTCTAACTCACTTGGGATTTATATCTGCTGATCACTATGAAGAATGTGAAGGAACCAAAAACCAAAGTCTTGCCCTCAACTACGAGGGGAGGTAAGGAACTTCCATCTAGCTCTGCACTTGATTCACCTTCAGTTATGAGTAAGTTTGCGACATCACCTCCTGCTAGAAATCTTGATATGTCGCATGTGCTTGATGATGCTTATGATGCTACTGCTAGAGATGCTATGCTTGATACTACTTTGCCTGATGATGGTAGAGATGCTATTTTGCCTGATGATGCTATGCTTGATACTGCTAGAGATGCTACTTTGCCTGATGTTCCACTAGGGGTGTTCCTTGATGCTCATATGGCTAGAGTTACTGCCAATGCTCGTGATGCTTCTGAAACTACCGATACTATTGAGATAGAACCTACTTTTGCTCCTGCTAGATCTAGCTATCCTAGATATGAATTGCCTGATATACCTGAGGGTTACGTTATGGAGCGAGAGATAGCTAAGGATTTTCTTGCGTGTAAGGATGCCTATGACGCTAAGAAATTACTTCTCAAGTGAAAGGAAAAATCTCTGAAAGCTAGGATGAAATACGACCCGAAGTTTGGCACTTCACCTATCTTTATCACCGATAAGGATTATGAATTCTGTGTCGACCTTGAGATAACCTCTCTAGTCGAATCTGATCCTTTTCATGGTTATGAGTCTGAGAAGGTCGTAGCCCATCTTACCAAACTACACGATATAGCCACCCTTTTCACTAGTGAGGAGAAGATCCGCCACTACTATATCCTTAAGCTGTTTCCTTTCTCTCTAAAGGATGACGCTAAAGCCTGGTTCACTTCTCTTGCTCCTGGATGTGTGAGTAGTCCCCAGGGTATGATCTATTACTTCTGTGAGAAATATTTCCCTGCCCATAAGAAGCAAGCTGCCTTGCAGGAAATATACAACTTTGCTCAAGTCCAAGAAGAGAGTCTCCCACAAGCTTGGGGGAGGCTCGTCCAGCTACAGAATGCTTTGCCTGATCACCCTCTTAGGAAGAACGAGATACTTGATATCTTCTATAACGGACTTACCGATGCTTCTAGATACCACCTAGATAGTTGTGTCGGTTGTGTTTTTAGGAAACGAACTGTAGAACAAGCTGATACCCTTCTGAATAACATCTTGATCAACGAAAATGCTTCGACTATTTCTGAACCACCTCCAAAGCCAACTCCAAAGAAAAGAGGTATTCTATTCCTCAGTCCCAAAGATATGCAAGAAGCCAAGAAATCTATGCAAGAGGAAGGCATTAGATCTGAAGATGTCAAAAATCTACAACCTATCGAAGAGATCCATGGTCTCGATAACCCGATACAGGTAGTAGAAATAATTCTCTGCGTAGGTTTGATGAGAGTGATATTCCTTTTGATAAACCTGCTTGCCTATGCTTTGATGAATTTGACAACTTTGTTGCCAAACAACGGAGTTTCAATGATTATGTTAGCAGACATTTGGAACAAAGCACTCGTATGCTTAGCCATTTAAGTGCTTGTGTAGACAGAAATGTCATTGATCTGAAGCTTCTGAGTAAACATGCCTCTATGATTACTACTCACGTAGAACAAGTACTTAAAGCTCAGAATGACCTGCTCAATGAATTAAATGACAACTCTGTCATAGTCATTACTAGAGGAGGCAAAATGACTCAGGAACCTTTCTATCCTGAAGGTCATCCTAAGAGAATTTACCAAGATTCTCAAGGAATTAATGCAGATGCAACCAGTCACCCTAAGGAGAAGAAGAAGGATGACAGAAACATGCATGTTAGTTCACCAAATACTGTCACACATGAAGAACCAAATGATATTTCCGCGTCTGATGCAGAAACACAATCTGGTAATGAACATGAACCTGGTGACAATGTGGACAGCGATGTTCATAATGATGCTCGACCTAGCAATGATAAGGATGTGGAGATTGAACCTACGGTTAATCCTGATAACCCACAACCTAAGAGACACGATAAGAATGACTTCACTTCTAGGAAGCATGGTAAAGAAAGAGAGCCATGGGTTCAGAGACCTATGCCCTTTCCTCCTAAGCCATCCAAGAAAAAGGATGATGAGGATTTTGAGCGCTTTATTGAAATGATAAGACTCGTCTTTCTGCAGATGCGGTTAGTTGATATGCTCAAAATGTCTCTCTATGCCAAGTACATGAAAGATATCATGACTAATAAACGGAAGATACCAGATCTTGAGATCTCCACCATGCTTGCCAATTACACTTTCAAAGGTGGAACTCCTAAGAAACTTGGTGATCCCGGAGTGCCCACTATACCTTGCTCCATTAAAGGAAACTATGTAAGAACTGCCTTATATGACCTTGGAGCCGGAGTTAGTGTTATGCCTCTCTCTCTTTATCGTAGACTTGAACTGGATAAGTTGACACCTACTGAAATCTCTCTGCAAATGGCCGACAAATCAACTGCTTTCCCTGTTGGCATTTGCGAGGATGTGCCTATTGTGGTTGCTAACACCACCATCTTAACAGACTTTGTTATCTTCTATATTCTCGAGGACGATGCCATGGCTGTCATCCTCGGAAGACCCTTTTTAAACACTTGAGGGGTTGTTATAGATTGCAACAAAGGCAATGTCGCTTTCCATGTCAACGGTAATTAGCATACCGTGCACTTTCTGAAGAAACGATATCAAGTACATTGCATCAATGCTATCGAAAAAACTTCATCGATTCTTATTGGGAGCTTTGAATGCCCTATTCCTCGTGTCAAGATGAAGTATGAATTGCTTGTTCGGGAGATTCATATCCCCATTGAGGTGACTTAGTGGCTATTCAAAAAATTCTTCGTTCTCTTTTGCGATTCGAGAAAGTTTTTTCATGAGGATTTGATCAACCCTATTGACAAATTTGTTTTGATGACCATGAAATGGATGAATCAAAGAGTCACATACCTCTGTTTTAAGCTTTCACTTTCTTTTGCTTAGAAGAAAAATGATAGGTCTAGTTTAGTTTTCCCTATTTTCTGTTTTAGCGTCCCGGAGAAAAATACCTCGAAAATAAATGTTCTCCGATGGTCCTGAAAATCTAGTATGATTTTTTTTGGAATATTTGAAAAATACTGAGACAGAGAGCTGGCCTGGGGTCCACCCCAGTGACCACAAGCCCTGTCACCGCGGGGTACCCCCTTGGCCGCGGGGAGCAAGCTTGTGGGGCCCACAGGTGCCCCCTCCACTCATTCCAGCTCCCATCCTCTTCTTCTTCCTCCAGAAATAATTGTTTCGCAGCTCAAACCCGTGTTCTTGCTCATTTGGCTGTGATTTTTGATCTCCTTGCTCAAAGCATCATTCTCCGAACCATTTTGGGGAAATTGCTCCTTGGTAAGTGACTCCTCCATTGGTCCAATTAGTTTTTGCTCTAGTGCTTTATCCTTCGAGTATTCTTGGTACCTTGGTGACCCTGTTCTTGAGCTTGAAATGTTGATTTTAGCTGGTCCCAAGTAGTTTTAGCGCGTGATACAGTCTCTAGGTGCTAGTAGGAGTAGTTGCTATGAGTTGGGTTAATCTCTATTCACTTTTCTTTCGAAGTCTCTAAAAATTTCAGAATTTTTCAGAGCTAGAACAGGAAAAAGATGAGGAGGTTCTTGAGAGGATCTTCAAGCCGTAACCCCAAGGAGTATGAGAAGAACCACCCCAAGTACGTGGTTCCTCGAGTCACAGAAGTTCGAGCGTGCGAGTGGCCAAGTAATGATTTTTTGCACGCCGCCGGGCTTTATGAAGACTTTTATTACTTGGTGGAGAACGCAGGTCTTACCGCGTTCGTTGAAGATAAGTGCTCACAATACCTCCTCCTCACCAATATTTTCATTCAAAGCTTCAACTTTTATCCGAGGAAGAATCCTCCCATGGTTGAGTTCATGTTGTACGATATCCCCGAGTGCATGACACTGCAAGATTTTTGCAATGCATGCAAATTACCTTTTCTTGGGGATATTCATGATCCTCGTCCATGGGACTTGGAGGACTTCATAGGTACTATTGCTGTAGGAGAGGTAGAGGAGTATGAGAGGGAGGCGACGACTGCTCGTCTTCGTGAGGCAGCTATCCAGGCAGTGGCTGGAGTGCTCCCGTATAACCCCGATTATGATTTTGGGTTTCGCAAGGACCGCCCTTGGGAGTAGACCAAGCTAGGCCAAAAGCCTAAGCTTGGGGGAGTACGTGTTCTCACCGACCTTACATTCATGCTTATTCTTTCACTTTGTTAGCCGGTGTTTACACTTTGTCAGTGTATCATCCATGCTAGTTTATTTTCGTTTTCTTGTTTTCTTGTTTTGTGTCCTTTTGAGAAAACCCAAAAAGATTTTCGTTTCTTCTTTTTGCTTGTTGCGAGCTTTCCCGTGTAAATAGTTTCATTTTTCTTTGGGTAAAGGTAGAAGATATTGGTTACTATGTTTAGTAGCTCTTGCATGCATACTTGTTTAGCTTTCAAAGAGCCATATTAATTTGTCTTCTCCTTTGTGTTTGCCTGCAGATTCAGCTTAGTCCAATGCACGACCACGCTTATTAAAGTTCACATCGTTCGATCGTGCAAGTGAAAGGCAATAATGATGATATATGATGAAGTGACTAAGACTGGAAAAGCTGGTATGAACTCTATCTATTTATTTTTGTAAATATGACTAGGTTGTTGCTCCAGATTCAGCTTTGTTGTGAGAGAACCATGTTTGCAGTGACAACTTAGAGATCATAGTTTCTGATGCCATGCTTATTTAGCTAGGAGCTTATAATGGTTTGTCTTGAATGCCAACATAGATTTTGAGATGACTATGATGTAGTATGATAGGATGGTATTCTCCTTTGAATGATTCAAGTGGCTTGACTTGGCGCATGTTCATGCATGTAGTTGAAACAAAATTAACATAGCCTCTATGATGTTCGTGTTCATGGTGATTTATATCTTGTTCATGCTTGCACTCCATGTTAGTCAAACTCATTGCATCTTGATGAGTGTTGTCGCTCTCTAGTTGGTCGCTTCCCAGTCTTATGCTAGCCTTCACTTGTACTAAGCGGAATACTGCTTGTGCATCCACTTCCATCAAACCAAAAGTTTTTCCATGAGAGTCCACCATACCTACCTATTTGCGGTATCTACCTGCCGTTCCAAGTAAATTTGCATGTGCCATTCTCTAAACCTTCAAGAAATATTCTGTTTTGCTTGCCCGAACCGCTCATGTGGTGATAGGGGGCTATTGGTATCTTCCATGCTAGGCATGTTATCCTCGACATGTGTTTATTCACTGTCATTCACGAGAAAGGAGCCAGTAATTGGAATGCCGAGTTCCAATCTTAAATCAAAAACATAACTTAAAACAAGGCTCCCCCTGGATTGATGTTAGTATGGACGGTACCCGAGGATTCGGCTAACCGTGTAGTTTGATTGATTGGTGGTGGGGGAGTTAAAACTTTACTTTTCTGTTTGGGAACCGCCTATAGGATGAGTAGCATGGAAGATATTGAGAACTCTTGGTCATTGCGTTGACAATCAAAGCATGCCACCCAAAATTATTATCTCTGTTTTCAAAGCTTGAGCTCTGGCACCTCTGCGAATCAATGCTTCCCTCTGCGAAGTGTTTGTCTATTTATTTTCCTGTTGAGTCATCCTCCTCTTCATATAAGCACCAATTAGAGAGCACCTCTGTCATTTTTATGCTTTGCTTTTGATTGATATTGAGTATGAATGTGATTGGATCTTCGTTGCTATGAATTACAATGTTTAGTCAGCCCTTGATCTTTGAAAGTGCTCTGCATTTATGTTTTGCGGTCTCAGAAAGAGCTAGCGAGATACCAACTATTCATATTGCTTCATGCTTGTTTTGATTGAATTTTTGGTATCTTAAACTCATTATTATTTGCTCGCTAGCTGATTATGCCATTGATATTAGTTTACCGTGAGACCTTTGTGTCACTTGCTTATGTGGTTAACTTGTGATCTTGCTGAAATTCTGGTTATGAGTTAGACATAGTTGCAACAACAAGATCAAACAGAGTTTGTCAAAGTTTTTCTTTCTCTTTCAGTTTGTCAACTGAGTTGCTTGAGGACAAGCAAGGTTTTAAGCTTGGGGGAGTTTGATACGTCTCCATCGTATCTACTTTTCCAAACTCTTTTGCCCTTGTTTTGGACTCTAATTTGTATGATTTGAATGGAACTAACCCGGACTGACGTTGTTTTTCAGCAGAATTGCCATGGTGTTGTTTTTGTGCAGAAATAAAAGTTCTCGGAACGTCCTGAAAATTTACGGAGAATTTTTCTGGAAAATATGAAAAATACCTGCGCAAAGATCCACCAGAGGGGGTGGGCCAGTGGTCCACAAGCCCTGTTGCCGCGGCCACCCCGCGGCTGTGGCAACCAAGCTTGTGGGGCCCACGTGGCTCTGCCGCCCCCCAATCTCAGCTCTATAAATTCACTTTCGCCCAGAAAAAAATTAGAAGAGAAGATTTCGTCGCGTTTGCGATACGGAGGCGCCGCCACATCCCGTTCTTCATCTGGAGGACAGATCTCGAGTCCGTTTTGGGCTCCGGAGAGGGGAATCGTCGCCATCGTCATCATCAACCTTCTTCCCTCTCCAATTCCATGAAGCTCTTCATCGTTCGTGAGTGTTCTATTCATAGGCTCGCTGGGCGGTGATGAGTAGGATGAGATCTATCATGTAATCGAGTTAGTTTTGACGGGGATTGATCCCTAGTATCCACTATGTTCTGAGATTGATGTTGCCACTACTTTGCCGTGCTTAATGCTTGTCACTAGGGCCCGAGTGCCATGATTTTAGATCTGAAATAATTATGTTGTCACCAATTTATGTGTGTTTTAGAACCGATCTTGCAAGTTGTAGTTACCTACTATGTGTTATGATCCGGCAACCCCGGAGTGACAATAACAGGAACCACTCCCGGTGATTATCATAGTTTGAGGAGTTCATGTGTTCACCATGTGGTAATGCGTTGTTTCGATTCTTTATTAAAAGGAAAACCTTAATAGTAAAGAACCTTAATATCCTGTAGTATCCTTTTGGACCCCGCTGCCACGGGAGGGATGGACAATAGATGTCATGCAAGTTCTTTTCCCTAAGCACGTATGACTACACAAGGAATGCATGCCTACATCACATTGACGAACGGGAGCTAGCCACATATCTCTTTGTGTTATAACTATTACATGATGAATATCATCGAAACAAATCACCGACCCATTGCCTACGAGTTTGTCCCACTGCTGCTGCTACTTGTCTTGCTCTACTGCTACTGTTGTTACTACTGTTGCTGCTGCTGTTACTTGTCTTGATGTTACTTGCTACTGTTGCTACTTGCTACTGCTGTCACTACTGGTGTTCCTTGCCACTGCTATTACTCGTTACTTTGCTGCTGCTACTTTGCTTGCAGATACTAATCTTTCAGGTGCGGTTGAATCACACAAATTCAGCTGCTAATAATCGAGAGTATTCTCTCACCTCTTGGCGAATCAACAAATTTGGGTCGAATACTCTACCCTCGAAAACTGCTGCGAACCCACGCGCTGGTGGGCCGTCAACAACATTCTTCTAGTTTCGTTGCCAGGGAGTGCTAGCAGCATTCTTCTAGTGCCGTTACAGGGGAAGGTCTGTTGTAACAGAATCAACATTCGTCTAGCTATTGCCAGAGAGTGCCAATCACTTCCTGTTTTACCTCCATGTGAGTTCCTCAACCATATTTGTCAAGTAATTTGCATTTTATATTTAGACATAGTTGGTGTTCATCCATATACTAAATTTGTCGAATTATAATTTACAGTTTATTTCGTTTCTTCGAGTGAATTACAGAAATTAATTGACCCGACAAACTACACGTGTGGATCACATCTAACTTGGGAGGAGAAGGATGTTCTTCTCCACTTTCTTGTTGCTGGTGTTCTGGTTTCTAGGGATACCTTCCTGTATAATTTTTTAATTGGTTAAAATTATACATTTTACATGCCACTAGTGCATAGGTTGAGGCCGGATGACATTCGCCAAAATATCTTGGTAAGAGTTTCCTAATTAAGTACGCTCTACTATTGCATAAATGGTGTTGATTACATTGCTAACTAGGTTATTATTATGTTCTTCAACAGCAACTGCCACATGATGTAGTGCCTCTGTTGATGCACCCAGAAGGTCATATGAAAATTAAAGGGATTTTTATTTCTGTACCCTTGGTTCGTTAGTTCTACTCATTCATCCCCACACTCTTAACTTTTTCTCACTTTTCCCCACTCCCACTCCCTTGCCCGAAACCCTCAGAACTGGTCACAGCAGACGTTGCCGTCGGGTCAATGGCTTGAACGTTAACTCTGACTAGTGGGGCCGCATAGGGCGGAGTACACATTTTGACCGATACGTGGTAACCAGTGGGTCCGCGAAACTGACACTCACTTAAATCAGATTCAGTCACTTCTGTGCCGCCCCCTCCGCCGCCGTAGTGCCGCCTCCGCCGCACACTTTCCGCCTCCGAGGCATTTGTGCCGCCTCCGCCGCATCTACCCTCTCTCCCCATCTAGTATTAGGAAGCGATGTCGGGGGGCACCCCGTCCGGCCCATCGACCGTGGAGATGATTGGGTCGAATCAGAGGCTGATAATTCATGGATTCCACCTCGGTAAGCATCATTTTCCTCTCAAATTGATTAGGAGATCCGTAAATTAGGCTGTATTTTACCACCGTTGGTGTGAATCAGCGCAATTTATCGAAAAATTTTAGGCCTAAGTGCGCCCTTTATCTTATTTCAAACGAATAGGGTTGATCCTGCACTTGCTTTTCGGCTGGCGGTTAGAATGGAAACTAGCGAGCTGCGTGGAACTAAACCGTATGCGATTTCTGAATTTTTCTATCATAAAGTGGTACAAACCACCGTTTTGTTCAGAGATTTCCGCGAGGCACTCTGTTGTGAGTATCCGTGGAGCCCTGCCGATGCTGTTGAACTGAGATATTTCAACAGTACCGAGCAGATATTTCTCCCATTAACTTGTGATGAGCATCCGGGATTGCTATTTAGTTTGAATGCTGACAGCCGTTTTGGTAAAATCCATATCGGTGTGCTTTAGGCACGCAAACAATGTATCCCGAAGGGTGTTCAGACATCATCTGTCTCTGCTAATAGCGAGCGTCCTCGCACTCCTTGTAGGTCGAGACCAAGTAAACCTAGTGGTTCTGAAAGCCACAACATATCGGCTGCCGCTAATTCTGCCACTTCTCCTCTCCCTTCTGCACCTGATGTAGAAGTAGATGTGGAGCTTGATGAGGAAGTGCCTCAACATGATGATGAGGATGAGATTCTATTCCCTAAACTAGTAGATAGAGTGAGTCAACAAGCAGTGGAAGATGAATATGCAGAGGAGCCTAGCAACCGTGCTAGATTTGATGACACTGATGATGACGAGGGGGAGGAGAACATCGACTCCTTAGTTTTACAATAATATGATGGTGAGGACATGCCAACAATTGAGTGGAACAGGGAGAATCCTGACCTTACTCCAGGAACCGTATTCGAATCCATGGTGGACTGTCGTAATGTACTCACTACATATTGCATTCTCACTGAAAACTCTTATGAGGTTGATAGGAGTGAGCCAGGAAGATTCACTGTTCATCGCCCTTATGATAGGTGTAGGTGGAGGTTGCATGCATCCACTATGCGAAAGAGCAAATTGATTCAGGTACTACAACTAAATATTAATTGCAATGTTTCTTAATTGTATTTGACATCATTTTCATTTTGTTTCAGATAAAAAACAACCCACACGGGCACACTTGCCCACCTGGAGGGGGAGGGGGAACGGACAAATCTAAGCTTGCAAAGACTAGGTGGGTGGCAGATGCAATCTTGGATTGGGTGAGGGAAACACCAACAATTGGTCCAATAGCACTCCACGGGAAGCTATTTGAGAAGTACAAGATTAATGTACAATACATAAAGATTTTCTGTGCTAAGGAAATGGCTCTTGATAGGATTAATGGTCCATGGAATGAGAGTTTTCAGTTGCTTTACACCTTCAAAGCTGAAGTGGAGACGGCTAGACCAGGGAGTGTTGTAGAGATTGACAAGCATACAATTAAGTACAAATTAAAAGGAAAGACAATGGAGAAGGAGTGCTTCAGGAGGGCTTTTGTTTGTTTGAAGGCTTGCTGGAAGGTGTTTCTAAATGGTTGTAGGCCCTATTAGGTTGTTGATGCGACTACTTTGAATGGAAGATGGAGAGGCCAGCTAGCAGCAGCTTCTGCAGTTGATGGACACACCTAGCTATTCCTCATTGCATTTGGTGTGTTGGAGGTAGAGGGTGAGGAGAGTTGGGACTGGTCTCTGCAGTAGTTGCGCAACATTATAGGTACACCCTTAGGTTTAGTTATACACAGAGATGCTTGCAAGGGTTTAGAAACTGCAGTGGAAATTGTATTCCCTGGAGTGGAACATAGGGAATGTATGCGACATCTAGCGTAGAATTTTAAAAACAAATTCAAAGGCAAAGTTTATAATCAGAATCTATGGCCAGCATCATACACATGCAGCTTGAGGAAGCATAAGCACCATTTGAGAGTGTTGTATGCTCATAATTCTTTGGTGAAGGAGTACATGGATGAACATCATGGAAAGCTGTGGTCAAGAAGCAAATTCAATGAAATCTGCAAAGTAGACTATGTGACCAATAACCTCGCTGAGTGTTTCAATGCAAAGTTCAATCAGTGAAAGGGATTTTGTTGTGGCAAGCATTTGATAAGATCACGCAGATGATCATGATAAAGATGGCTCTTCGTAAAAGAATTGCGCAAACACAATATGTTGGCCATCTTATGCTCCCATCTCTGATTAAGCCATTGCATGCCAAGGCAAGAGGAATAAGAATGAAATGCATTCGACCGTCGACATACGAGGCTGAGGTGACATACACTGACAGTAAAAATAGGGAATGGAGATATCCAGTGAACCGTGCAACCAATGAATGCAGTTGTAGGCAATGGCAGATCCGCGCGAAGCCCTGCATATATGCCCTACATCTCGTGACTATTATTGTAGGCGAAGATGGTGAAGTTGATCAGTATTGCTCTGAATATTTCTCTGTTGCCAAATTTAGGGCTGCTTATGCTGAAAATGTGCCTGCACTCTTGGGAAAAGTCCAATGGAACATAGTAAACCCAGGGTTCAAACTCCATTCTCCTGTACTAACTAGACCACCAGGAAGACCAAGGAAAAACAAGATAAGAGTTGGTGAAGAGGGTCGTGTAGAAAAACAGCATAGGTGCAAAAGATGTGGTATCTTAGGGAATATTGCTAGGCGTTGTACCAATCCAGTTGATGCATCATTTGGGGAAGAGGAACAATGGACATCAGCAAATGCAGCGGAGCATGGAGCAACATAGGAGAATGCAGCAAGTCTAGAGGATAATGCAGCAGCGGAGGAGAATGCAGCAAGTTTAGAGAATGAAGCAACTGGAGTAGCTATAAGAGAGGAGGAAGTTATTTTGTCTATAAGAGAGAAAAGACCAGAGATGAAGAAACTTCGGTTGAACCATCATCTGATGCGGAATTTGAAACCATGGCTTACGAAGGTTTTGAAGCTATAAGAGAGGAGGAAGTTATTTTTTCTGAAATTCCTTTAAAGATTAGTGAGCCCACAGATGACCGTCAACTGGTCATCACTTGCTCGATAACTCAAAGATCAACAAAACTGCCACCACAAAAAGTGAAGATCAGAAGCAACAAGACAAAGATTTCAAAAGCACAAAATATCCCAGCCAGGGAAACCAGAAGCAAGACGGTTAACCCATCCAGGAACACAAGGAGCAAGGTAAAGATTTGAATTTGAATTTGAATGCAAGTCATAAACTTTGAATAATTTGTAATAAGGATTCTGTCGTCAATTTGAAGTACTGTGAAAACTTGTAAGGTGTAATAATTCTATATGTAAACTTTGAATTTGAACTAGTGAGGCAAAGCTTGAATTTTAGGCAAAGCTTGAATTTTAGGCAAACTTTGAATTTGAACGAACACTTCAGTCCGTTCCCCTGTGGTGTGAGTTGCACAGTTTGCTGAACTATTATAAACGTCACGTGATCAATCCGATCTCTTTTGCGTGTACAAAACTTGTAGTCATGAGAAATGTGCTCCAAATGAGCTCCCAAGCTAGGGTAAACAACCCCATTTGTAATCAAGTTTTTTTTGGACCTACTCCAAATGAGCCAAATATTTTTTATTAACACCAAATCAATCTATATAGAGTAGATTAGAAGAATCACTATTTATTGAATTAATCTTTCTATTTGTACATTTTTATTCAAAAAAATATACTTGAATAGAAAAACCATTAAAAACACGTTTATAATATGAAAATGGAAAAATAAGTTCAGATCCTTCTTATTCACTTTGAAATCAAGCTTTGGTGATTTTTTTTAAATTTTCAAAAACCCAAGGGACACCCTACCTCCTCTCCTTAGTTTCTATGAAACGTTGTACATGATAGCTCATATGTGTGAAAGTTTTTTCATGAAAATGTCAATAGACAAAGTTTATGATTTTTGGTTGGTAACATGTAACACAAGACATCATTGTGCGCAGGTTTCATATTTTTTTGAATTTTTTTAAATTAATGGTGCTCATTTTACCTCAATCGTGCCAGCTAGGGTTTTCTCATGAAAATGACCATAGACCAAGTCTAGTACCTTTCCTCGTTAGTGTGTCTTATAAAACAACGAACGGCGAAGGTTTCATTTTTTCAATTTTTTTAAAAAATAATTATGCTCAGTCAAAGCTTTCATAACCCCATTGACCAGCTCAAAACCCCTCTAAACCCCGCGGGGTTTCGCCTAACCCTAGATCCCAACGTCAGCCATCCGATCATACCCTAGCGCCAAGCGACAACCCTTAGATGTGGTCTTCTAGAAGTAATTCCGAGGGCAGGCTGCGAGCATGCTCCGCGTCGTTGGATCACATGGACGGCTCCGCATCGTTGGATTGTGGGGTGATCCCCGAGATTTGTTGGTTGTTCCTCCCCTTTCTTCGGTTACCACCTCCTCTGCTTCTTCTTCTCCGACAACGAGAGGAACCACTCCTCTGCTTATTCTTCTCGGTTGACTTTGGGCGATATGTCGAGCTCCACTTCAGCCACCCGCCCCTCGTGGACCCAGTATGGCCCACTTCCCTTGGAGCGATGTCCTCACTGCCCACGCAGCGCGCAACTGGTATGGTTGACTTCGAAGGAGGTCAAGAATGGCAACTATGGGCGCGAGTTCGTGAAATGCGAGAGCAAGCCACAGGGGCAGGTTAGATCTTATGATTTTTATCTGATTTCTTTTTGTATTTGCGTTTAATTATTTTTCGATCTGGGATTTAAGGTTCATGTTTTCATTTCAGATCATGAAGAAATGCACACATTTTGAATGGATGGATGACTACGTTAAGCGGATTCAATTCAATGGGGCCCCAACCCGGGAGCTCAATCTGCCGTCAGCAACAACGAATTTGGTCTTTGAAAGTGCTGCTCTAACAGTTGGGGATGCATATCTGAAGGGGGAAATAAATAAGATGAACAAGAACTTGAAGCAGATGATTCAATCGAATAAGCAGGCGAATCTGATAGCTTTAGGATTTTATCCCTTTTATTTTTTGCGTAGTTGCTCTAGGATTTGCTTACTTGCTGGTCATCACTCGTTAGAGATGTTATTAGTGTGGTGTCATGTGCTCTAGGATTTGGTTAAATTTGTGGATCATGTGCTCTACGATTTGCTTAAATTTGTGGATCATGTGCTCTATGCTCTGTGTCGCTTAATTTGTGGATCATGTCAGTTTCGGCTACCCGTCAGTTTCGTCGCTTTTGTACACTTTCAGTTTCTTCAGTTTCATTGCGTTGAGTGTCATTGCGTCTGGTTGGACCGTCTCATTGCGTTGAAACTAAGCTCTGGTTAGGCCGTCTCATTGCGTTGAGTGTGGAAGGCCCACGCACTGGCTCTGTTTTTTCCCTTGATTATTAGCATGGCGAATCCATTTATTGCCATGCCGAACAAAAATAGTGCATGATGGTAAATCGATTTATTGTTGGACTTGCACATGGCAATTTTATTTGTACTCCCTCCGTTTCTTTTTAGTCTGCATATAAGATTTGGTTAAAGTCAAGTGATACAAAGTTTGACCAAATATATAGCAAAAGATATCAACATCTATAATATTAAACCTAGGTAAATTTTATCCTATGGAAATAGGAATAGCTTCTCGAACTGGGACTAATGCTCACATTAGTTCTGGTTCACAAGAAGACCGGGACTAATGCTCTGATCTGATCAGAACCAAAGCCCTGTTTTTTACCAGTGTGCCTAGGTACCGCTTAGTGTCGTACTCATCCTCGGTTCATTCGAGGTGTACCCCAGCATGCATCCTCCTCTATGAGATCGACATGTTTCATATCAATCTCATGTCCTGAAAAACGAGCACACCAGTGCATGAATAACATGGTCAATGTCACCGTATTTACCTTGTGTGGTGCTTCTTCCGATGAGCACACCAGTGCATGAACAACATGGACAATGAGAGTGTATAGGGGACCAAGTCTTTAAATGGAAACTGTGATCCATGAGTACCTTCTCGTCACCCGGAGAGAAACTTGCGCAAAACACGCTTCTCCGGCACAACCTTACTCAGAATTGCCTCGTGGACGCACTCCATGGTCAGTCGCATTCACAGCGCCTCCCATGGTCCTTCATTGTCATTTCCAATGATTGTGGAGATCATCTTCAGCGGCGCCCCATGGAGGATTGTGCGAAGTGCAAGTGTTGTGGATGATCATATCGCTCTTGATCGCCTCCCAAAGGTGGCCTTCTCGAGGATTACCTACATGTAGGCTTTCCTCCTCTTGCTTCTCTTCTATTTATTCACACTAGTAATCATGTAGGTGCAATGCCGTCCAATTTGACAATAATATTATTTACAATATGAACCACAACTAATGTTGACTACAAAATTAATGGTGTTTAATGTTATTAATGATATTTCCTAATTCCTATTAATTTAATTAATGTGTTTCCAAACAAATGATGGATATATCATTGGAGGAGTGTGGATGTAGCTGGTTGGTTGGCTCGGATAATTTGAATTCACCAACCTCATGCTTTTATAAATAGTAGTGGAAGTAGTAGATATTAGATAGATTACAGAGTGAGTCTCATACCTCGTTGATCTATATTTGTGTGATGGAACGAATGTTGTGGATGGTCCAGATTAAAAAAATGAGGTATGAGACTTACTCTGGGTAGTTAAACCTTCATGCTAAACCAGGTAACTAACTAACTGAATGAAACTGAAGAAAATTTCAGCTAAACCACAAGGTTTATTTCCAATATGATCTGGCGGGATTTTGGTAAGAAAGGAATCCCCGTGAAATGAAGATTGGGTTGCTCAAGTCAAAATTACCACTCATTTTGGTAAGTCAGTTCATGTATCTAAGCGGTAGGATTTTCTCCAAGAAAAAAAAACTGAGTGGTGGGAGTAGTAATTACTCGACTTGCTCCCATGTTAGAACAAATATTTTCTACTATGAAATGCATGATGTAACAGCCCAGATGGATGTATGATGCGCTTGATGTTTCTTGGTCTGCAAAATATCATGCCACATAATGGAATCTATGAATCGAAATATTAAACAAGTATTTGATTTTTTAAATAACTATTAAAATGTTGAACAAGTATTTGATTTTTTAAATAACTATTAAAATGTTGAACAAGTATTTATAATATATCGAACGTGTAGAAAAATGTTGATCACTTGTTACAAAAAGTGTTTTTGACATGTCCAAAAATGTAGAGTGAAAACGAAAACAAACATAAGAAAACACAAAAGGAAAAAAATGCTGAAAATAAACTAAATAAAAAATGGAGAAAAAATAAAATGAAAAAGAATGAAACAAATCTGAGAAGAAAGGAAAAAAGAATGAAAAAATCAGAGAAGAAAAAGATATGAAACAAAAGAAAAAGAAAACAAAATAAAAATTGAAGGAACAACAAAAAACCAAAGAAATAAAAACCGACTCCTCCCCTTCTAATAAGCCGCACCCTAGGTATAATACAAAAACACACTTAACGCGGTGGTTAGTTTTGCCGCGGTACAACACTGTAGATCTCTACGTGAGCGAATCTTCTCGCAACGCTTAAGATGAAAAATAATCGTTGCGAGAAATTTCGGCAGCAAACTCGAGATGGTCTCATATTAGGCCGAAAACTACATACACGGTGTTTTCACGCCGGGTCGTGGCCTGCAATCGATGAAAGAAGCTTCCAGAATGCCCAACCAAGCTCACGGGGCACCGAGGAGTCTCACACATGAAATGAGCAACAGTTTGCATGTCACATGATGAACCGAGGGCCGCATCTTGCTCCGGGTCGCAGTTGAAAGACCATGCCCGTCAGCTACCAAATAAAGCTGGTCATGGTGGGAAGTATCATATAGTAGTATCATGCATATGATACTATGGTATGAGACTACCTTTATAATGCATAGTATCATAAACTAGTACTCCCTCCGTCACGGTTTAGAAGGCACAAATAAACTTGCGTGCATTTTCAAAATAGACAAGGTTTAAGGCGCCAAAGCAATTACTCCTATTAATTAGTACTAGTACTACTCATGCATGCGCCCTCCTAATTTGCTGCTCACACAGTAGTACTACTATTTTTTTAGTTGATTAGGCGCATTAGAATCTACACCTACTACATCTCACAATCAATCGATGACTACCTTGGTCCTAGAGATTTTCCAAACGTGCCTTCTAAACCGTGACGGAGGGAGTATAATAGATGGTCTCATTTATTGACATGCAAGACACATAGTAGCATAGCATTTAATATGTCACGGTATCTACCTATGTTATTTTAACCCTCTCTCTCTTCTTTAATTATCTGCCACATCAGCATGTTTACTAGTCCCAAGATTATGATACTACTTAAGTTACTCCCACTATGGCCAGCCTAATATAGGAGTACAAGATTAACAGAAATCAAGATGGGGGCTAGAGAAGACCAAATCAAAGTCAAATTTAGGCGATATGGAAAGTACAAGCAGTTAATGTACAATTTACGTGGTAACCCTCCCTGTCTTGATCTTATCAAATGTCAATGGTTGGTAAAACAGTACTAGCACACGTTGATCAGTAATTCGGGGTACCAAAGTCTACTTGTGCATTTAGTTCAGGGTGCAATTTGAAGTGTGAAGCTAGCCATTCAAGTTATTGTTACCAAGCAATTTGAACACTATTCCCTTTGATTGGTGAGCAATATAAATGAAGTCCAAACATTGGGTCAAGACAGTGCAGGAGATTAATGGAGCCCAGTGAAGGTGAATATGATACTATACTACTTCTCAAGCCAACTTGTAATTTTCTAGCCAAATTGTTACCTGGAGCAGTTTGCATCCATATAATTCAGTTTAGGTATGCGTAGCCTCCTGGAAGCTAGCTAGTCTAGAAATAGCAAGCCATCGGCTAGGTTAGGTTATTCACATGTCTTATCTTGACACCTTCTCTTGCTCCGCATATATACCTGCCTCTCAATAGCTACAAACAAAGCTTGCTCGGCAACAATGGCTGCAGGTGGAGCTTCTCTCTTTATTTTAGCTGTTATTTCCATGCTTGTCATGTCTTCTCTAGGGGATCCAATGCCTTTATGCAGCGATTGCGAGACGCTTTGCCATACCAACTTCACCATGGAGGCTCAAGCCAACTGCGCCAAATACTGCAATGGCACCCACGCAACAGCAGGAGAGTGCAAAGGTTGCACGGGCGCCTACTTCCAGCAGCAATGCAATCCAAACTGTCGCAAAAAGCTGCAGCAACAGCTGCAAGAAAGTGGTGCCTCCGAGGCCTTTATGCAGTGATTGCCATACGGTATGCAGTAGCAAGTGCGACGAGGATCTTGAAACCTCCTGCACAGAATCCTGCGAGAGCCCTCTGGCGTCCTGCATCATGAAGCTCTTCGAGAAGTGCACTGAAGAAGGTACGTGCTGCAGTAGCAACGGCACATGCACTTGTGACTGCAAGGCTCAAGCCCAAAAGCGTTGTGCGGGCATCACCGACAACTACACAGACTGCAAAGTTTGCAAGCGCAGCCAGTACGACCCGGACTGCTATCCCACATGTAATAACGACTGCGAAAACAACTGCAAGAAGAAGAAAGGGTGCCACGACCACGCATAGGAAAAAACATGGCTCTTAGCAATTATTGTAGCCATGCCTACAATTCGATTTATGCAATCCCCACGACCCGGTTTTGTGGGACGGCACAGGAGGAATGGGTCGTGGCGCATCACCTCTCGCATTTTACCCGAGGATTTTTCTTTTGTATTTCTGTTTATCTTTGCTGAATAATGAATCGCAATGTGAAATTCTGGTAGTTCAATGTTCCTTCTTCCATAGTGCTTGTGTGTTTGTGTGTTGATTTCCTTGTATACATCATCTTGACAATCAAAGCATGCGTTTGTGTGTCGTTGCAGTATCCGGTAATAATGGAAGGTGATGGGCGCCTTCCCCTACACCACAATACTGATATAAGGACAGAAAAACTGCCAGGAAAATGCACTTACAAGGACAGAAGAACTGCCAGGGCGGTATTTCTCCCGACGAATTCGCTGTGCCGTTTACTCTCAGTCATTGTTCAGGAATTTGTCCTTTTCTATGTAAATCACCTTCTACAGATGATTAGAATTCTTGCAACCTCGCATTTATAGAGCAGTTTTTTGTACTGAAGTCAACTAAACACATGAGCACCCTGAACTCGTGAGTCTCACTTGATGTCATCAAAGTCTGCAAGAGCATCATAGCATGTGCAACAAATTTTGTTTGTAAAGGCTGAAGGAAAAAAGACATTACCTTTAAAGCTGGTGTGTACTTTTAAGATAACGGAGTGTTAAACATATTGCACGTGAGATAAAGCTTTGTATGCGTGCTAAGGAAGTTCACAGAGATAGATTCGGTAGTTTAAGTTTCCTCTTATCTCTTGTAAACAGATTGTATCTTATCTCTCTAATCCTTGCCTCTCAAGATTGTAATCCCAACAACCTATACGCATATCCCAGGGATCAGCTCCTGGTTATATTAATACGTACTCGTCGCCCTCGGTAGGGTACGATGCTTTCCTAAATTGTACATGGTATATAGAGCTATCCTTTTCCATCACATCTAGCTATCAGCCCTCAACACCACGCCGCCATGACCTCCTCCTCCAGCTTCTCTCCGTCCGACCTCAATGGCCAGATCACTGAGAAGCTGACCCGCACGAACTATGTGCTCTGGCATACTCAGATTATGCTACAACTTCGAGGTGCAGGGTTCTTCGGCTACGTTGACGGAACCGCGAAGGAGGCCGCCACAACTGTCACCACCACGGCAGCGAAAGGGAAGGAGGAGTCGCCAAATCACCTGCATCCGATCTGGGTCAGGGAAGATCAACTGGTACTGGGATACCTGTTGAATAATCTGTCGAAGGAAGTACTTGTGGAGGTTATATCCATCACTCACGCGCACTATCTCTGGACGGCGGTAGCAATGATGTTCTCCTCGACATCGGTCTCCTGCATCAACAACATCATCATAACACTGCCTAATGCGCAGAAGGGGCAACAGTCCGTGGCGGCGTATGTTGCTCATATGCGCTCGCTAGCGGATGAACTGGTTGCCGCGGCAAAGCCACTGGAGGATGATCAGCTGATCTCCCACATCCTCGCGAGGCTCGACATGAGGTATCAATCGCTGGTCTCAGCGCTTGATGCACGCACCATCTCGGTCATGCTCGATAAGCGTTGATCATGAGGGAGGAGGGGTGTGGGGTCAGGTCCTAAAATCCTTTGTCCCATGTTTGGTCTCTTAGTGTTGCTCGGCAAGCGTTTCGTTGGTCATCCTCTAAAAGAAGAAAAAGAAAATACAAGGGAGGAGAGTGGGCGGCGTGCCAAGCGTCCAAAGTCTCAAGTCGTGTCGCATATCAATCGCGTACAATATGCGAATATCCATGCAAGCGCATACGCTATATATGCATATGTGTTATCCCTCCATGTGGTTATACGATTCAGCAAATAGTGGCTACCCTACATTTTAAGCTGCTCACAACCTCCTCACCCAGGTGAGGTGGGACTAAAATTAACATGCCTTTGGGCAATGTACGTACATGCTCCTTGGGTTGGGCCCTTTTGGGTGACTCTGAAGGAAACGCATACAAAGCACATGTTACTAAGGGGCTTAGCTAGCTAGTGTGCGCCCCCTAAAATAAAGGTAGCTTCTGCCTCTCACGTGCTAGCTTTTCTTGCGTTTGATCGTTCTTTCTTGTGAGAGCGACCTAATGTGCCCCGTTTCATGCGCGTATTTTTTCCTCCACCTATAAGCCTGTCACAGAACATTTTCCTGCGCGGGTTAGCGCTCATCAGGGACAGTGGGTGGCCAACTTGCGGCAGTGATATTGTCATGTTCTTCCACCGAAAGGTTGACAGAGAAGGTGATGATGGCAAGGTAAAGATTACCTGGGGCGTGTTTGGGTACAACATCAGAACGAACACATCCGACTAAGTTACACTAGAGAACTTTGACGTCATGACTCCAGCGGCCATCAACGAGACCAAGGTGGTCGTGGCGACCATTCGCTAGAACTCCATGGAAGTTGTGTTGACAGCTGCTCGTGTGGGTGATCAACCCGATCGCTAGCAACATAAAAAGAAAAATAAAATAGAAGGGAGGAGGGCGGGCTCTGAGAGGACTCCGTGCTAGTTCTGCATGCATGCATGTATGGTCGACGTCTTATCCTAAGCCGTCGTCGGATGACTGATTGGTTGGGTCGGCATGGCGATCGAGACCCGACAAACATGAGTCACCCGTTAAGGACGTCCAGGAAAAAACAGCGTGTATCCCTTGAGCGGGCTCCGTTTTGGCAAAACCGTGTCTTTCACAGGACCAGATCCATGATCCATCATAATCTACATGAACCATCACTAGTAGAAAAAGGGCCTTTAGTCCCGGTTCGGTTGGTCCATTAGTCCCTATTCGCGAACCGGGACTAATCAACCGGGACTAATGCTAGCCCCGTTTCGGCCCCGAACCGAGGCTAATGGCCTTCCACGTGGCGGGGCTGGGAGCGAGGGGGGAGGGGCATTAGTCCCGGTTCGTATTACGATCCGGGGCTATTTCGTCCCTGTTTTCTTTGAGCAATTTTTGGGTTTAGGCTTTTGCACTAAATTGGATGGGCTATTTTGCTGCCCTCTATTTTCCCATTTATTTGTTACATATATATTGCACATCGTCACGGATATGTTACACCATCTCATTCGTCGTGCTTTGTCAAACATATTTACAAAATGTAGACACGAGTTACATGCACATATATGCATCTTTTTTACACTATATCATTTCATATCATTTTCGTCGAATGGCAATAGTATTCTAATCGATCATCTAACAACTCATCATCATCTTAATCATATACGAAGTTATCATATGATACACATAAAATAAAATAGATAAACATCATAATATATAGTCATCATCTGCATGCATCCTAATCAATCATGTCAAGTAATAATATAAACGAGAATAACTTGTCTCTCATAAGACCTAGTCCGCGCTCTTAGATATAATGTCATAAAACAGAATAACACCTATGTCTTCATGATGAATCACAGAGATCCAACGGTCTCCAACTTGTGGCTTGCGAACCTTTTTTATTTCTCTCCATGCTTCAATTTGGATACTTTTTGATCTTGATTTGAGGTTACTCGAGTATGGAGCATTGAACTCAGCCCTCAGCGGGCATCTAATTTTCATTTGACCTTCTGGGAGCATCATCAGAGGCACTACATCATGTGGCAGTTGCTGTTGAAGAATATAATAATAACCTAGTTAGCAATGTAATCAACACCATTTATGCAATAGTAGAGCGTACTAAATTAGGAAACTCTTACCAAGATATTTCGGCGAATGTCATCCGGCCTCAACCTATGCAATAGTGGCATGTAAAATGTATAATTTTAACCAATTAAAAAATTATACAGGAAGGTATCCCTAGAAACCAGAACACCAGCAACAAGAAAGTGGAGAAGAACATCCTTCTCCTTCCAAGTTAGATGTGATCCATATGTGTAGTGTGTCGTGTCAATTAATTTCCGTAATTCAGTCAAAGCAACGAAATAAGCTGTAAATTATAATTTAACAAATTTAGTATATGGATGAACACCAACTATTTCTAAATATAAATGCAAATTACTTGACAAATATGGTTGAGAAACTCACATGAAGGTAAACCAGGAAGCATATCATCGACAACCACCCGAATGTCGATGTTGCGTGGAATATTATCTTCAAGACGAAGATCGAAGGTTATTTTCATACCCTCCTAAAATCCATATGCCTTGCAAAGATCTTCCCACTTTGGGCACCCAAATTCTGTTTGAAAAACTGAATTAAATACTTTGATATCAAATGTGTGACCATGTATAGTCCTCAGGTTAACACTCCTCGTCTCAATTCTCTCGTGGTCTTTGAAAGCGTGCCTCTCCAACACATATCTTCTTGCATGGCAAGGGAGGAACATACCTCCATTCTCGTCAAGCTTCATGCTGAAGAACCTACCGTCTCGCAGGTGAGGCATGTCGCACATACCCCGACAGTCGCCGCAATATTCACACTCCCAATATTCATCGTGAGACATTTCCTGTTTTAATGTGGTAAATGTGTGTAAACAACAATCATGACGCTATATATATCATAAGAATTGAACATATATATATATATATATATATATATATATATATATATATATATATTCGGACATTCCGACAAAACTTAGCACAATTTAGCAAGCAAAAGTGAGAAACTCATTATTGTTTAATGCATTATATTAACACCAACAAAAGGATGATATTTGTAGGTTGCTGAAATATGTATGTGCCCTTTTTCTTCTCCAAAGTTTAAATAAGTTGTTTCAAACCATTGCTTGTCTAATTCAAACCTGATGTGCCTACTTAATTACCTAAAATTTACAAACATGATTTTTCCCTTCTTTCTAGTTAGCGCATCAAAAGATCTTAAACAAACATATATATCTTGATTTTCTTATTAACATATGCATCTCAATTTCCATTATGTCAATTTGTTCTAGCTTGAACCGATGGCCCTAAAATCTATATGGCAGGAGCCTTGGGGTGCCTAGAGCGGGAGGGGAGGGTGGCGGCGGCGCCTAGAGGGGGTGGGCTTACCGAAGCGGGATGGGGAGCGAGGGGGTCGGCCGGCTTACTGGAGCGGGAGAGGGGAACGGGGCTTACCGTGGGAGGGGAGGGAGGCGGCGGCGACGGCGAGGGAGGCGGCGGCGGGGAGGAGCGTGGAGACGGCGACGACGTCGGGGAAGAGTCGGCGTCGAGGGTTTGTCTGCGTCGCGCGCGAGAGGAGGAAGAAGATGGAAACCGCGATTTGTACATCACAAATTTCCAACTACCGCCTATATATGCGGAGCTTTGGTCCCGAGTTATGGCTCGAACCGGGACTTAAGATCACCTTTAGTCCCGGGCCAAGCCACGACTCGAGACTAAAGACCCCTTTTCGGCAGGCGGAGTGGCGGGAAATGAGAGTCTTTAGTCCCGGGCCCGACCCGGGACTAAACGTGGTCTTTAGTCCCAGTTCGAGCCACGACCCGGGACTAAAGACCTTGGGCTGGCGGCATTCCAAAGTTTAGTCCCACCTCGCTAGTCGAGAGGAGCCGCGACAGGTTTATTAGCCCCGCTGCCGCAACCGTGTCAAGCTCCTCTGGCTTACGGGCCTACACACACTAAAAATTTAAAAACTGAATATATATATATGAAATTAAAGATTACTTCAACCTAAATTCAAGTGTTTTCTCTATAAATTCTCATATAGTTTCAATTTTTTTTCATTATTTTTTGTTATGTTCTTTGCTTTATTTATTTTGTTTTTTTCTACTTACAGCTAAATATTTAGTTTTTAAATTTGAATTCTTTAAAATTTGTGAATAACTTACTATTATTTTTTGCTATTAAAGATTTTTTTCTCTTCTATTTTAGTTTTCTATTAAAGTTTTTAACCAAAAAACTTTATGAAAATTCTTTTCAGTTGATTTTTTTGTTTCTTTTGAATTAATGTTTTGCTTGATTCTTTTTAACAAATAAGCACTTTGATAATTTTAGTTGATTATTTTTAATTCATTCATTTTAGTTAATGTCTTAGTTGATTCTTTTTAGCTGACTCTTCTTTTTGTTTTCTATTAAATATTTTCACAAATTTTCAACAATTTCTGACTTCATTTGCTATTTTTTCTGCATTTACTAATTTTTTAAGCTAGCTGACCCTAAAATTGAAAAACACTACAAATGAACTCTGAAAATGTTCAAAGTTGGCATGGTATCATCATTTCACCCACATAGCATGTGCTAAAAATTTGAGAGTGTTACGACAAAAACTGGATGCAGTTCGTGTACAAAACGGATAATCTCTCTCGAAGTATCAGAGTTTCGAACGAGAACTCATCTGTTACAAAGGGATTTCATTTTTTTTGAACTTATTTGAACTCTATACTTTTTGTGTGTTCAAAATGCACCATTCAAAGGCATATCACAAATTTTCAACAATTTCTCACTTCATTTGATATTTTTCGTGTATTTACTTATTTTTTTGAGCTAGTTGACCCTGAAATTGAATAGTATTACAAATGAACTTTGAAAATGTTCAAAGTTGACACGACGCAGGCAAACTTCGACATAGTCCGATCAAAGATGTTGTGTTTTACACACAGTGCATAAACTTATCGTTCAAGTTGTCTATAGCATCATCCCCAAACCGGCTATCAATTTCCCGATTACCGAATACCTGTATACAAGACACCGGAAGTTAAAGACGTGCGTTACAATGTGCCTCCAATCATTGTCGCATTGTCTTCGATTCAACAACAACACATCGAATTAATATGACACCTCAGCCGGGGCCACTGCATAGCACCTGACAGAAACATGCGTGACTTAACACATGGCAGATCGTGCGTAGGAACCACCATCTTTTTTTAGGATGTATGTTGATGTTGGTTGTTTGCATCTTACCTATGCAAAGGCCTCATGTTCTCGTACTATTTATATCTCTTGATGCTCCATTAGCTAGCTAGGTTGTAAGACTATGTGAAGCAATTTGAAACAAGACTAACCAAACCATCTTCATGTAGGTAATCCACCAAGGGCCTTCCACTAGCTCGACGCAAGAGCCACACATGCATTTGAAAGAAGTGCAATGAGTGTTTCATGGACAGGGCATAGCCACCACTAAGGTGAGTCATTTCCCCGTCAATGTTAGCGTTCTAGGAGGATCGGATTGGATCGCAGACAGCAAGCATATATATAGATAGTGCTAGTAGTTGCCAATATGCAGTTCATTGTTTACTCCTATAGTACCACTTAAAATAACCAAACACTGTTCAGCTCAGCTGCACTAATAGGCCCTCCTCATCATATGGTCATTTTGACTTTATGAGTACATTATATTTTGTGAATTATGCAAGTTCATTCTTAGTTGGACAAGAAAGAATCATTTCTAACTTTTTTGTGTACCAGCTAGCTCTGATCCAAGTCAATCAAAACTATGCAATTAGTATTCAAACTGCATGCCAAAGTGTAGCTTATTATAACCCGGAGGCTTTAATTTGAAATTAAACTAATACATTTCTGAGGCGTAATCTTCATCACGGAGTTCAAACATATATCCTTATCATCCTTGTACACGGCCCCAAGATGTTACATCAATTCGATACAGCGTTTGGTGACTAATATCCTCCTGTTATACATCAGCGCATACAATTGAAACTACACAGGAGCAACAACCGCATTACAGAAATGAGCTTTTTTTCTTAGCAAAAAGTAGATCATTCAAACATAACAATATATAGACCGAAAGACCAATGTAGTGTCCATTAAAATAACGGTGAAGAGTATGGGGGTTATCCTCTTGTTCTAGAAAACAAATCCAGTAAAATAAGCAAGCCAAGAGACTAATCAACAACCCGTAACTAGTACAAAGAAGATGTGACCTACCAGCCAAAGTAGTACGATGAAGATATGCTCGAAGCAGATGGTGCGATGAAGCTAGCGTGCAGCAGCCATGGTGAGAACGCGCGTTAGATTGCATCACGGCAGAGACAACCAATCAGAGTGGCTGCAGAATATTTAGCTATAAATGAAGAATCAGGTTGTGCATGACATAACTAAGCTCACATCAGATTTTTTTTTTCTTTCTTAGAAACGACTACATCAGCCCTGTGTTCTAAATAAAACGGAGAAACTTGTAGCTATCCTATCTGTAGCTTTCAATCCAGAGATATGAATTCATCAAAATATATTTCTTCGATGCTCGTCGTCATATGTACTGATTGCTACATCTCATCGCAATGCCAACAATTTATCCCAAACCCAATCTACATAAATTTCCCGATGTTGTTCAAGAATGTGCAAACAAATGGGTGCCTAAGGAAAATACATGATGCAAAATGAAATCAATATGATTCCATATGACAAATTCATATGATTCTGAGGGAACTACAAAACTGTGTGGACTTATTAATATGATGATGACAGCTCATGCTCGGTCTACCTCACGTAGAAAATATTTATCTCGACACGAATTTCTTTCGATCCACCTTGAACATTGTCAACCAAAAAATATAGCGAGAAGAATATCCCAGGATGCATGGCTCGCGACAGTAACTCCAACCATATGATACATGGAAAAATCAAAACGAAAAACATGCAACTCCCTTCCAGAATGGTTCACCACACATGTGCCAATGATGACGAGTCTGGCCCAGGGTTGAACTTTGGATTCTCAACCCCAAAGCCAAGATTCCGTTCACCACCTTCATCGAGGACACGACGCAGGCAAACTTCGACATAGTCCGATCAAAGATGCTGTGTTTTCACCATAGTGCAGAAACTTATCGTTCAAGTTGTCTATAGCATCATCCCCAAACCGGCTATCGACTTACCGATTAACGAATACCTCTATACAAGACACCGAAAGTTAAAGGCATAACTTACAATGTGCCTCCAATCACCATCTCATTGTCTTCGATCCAACGTCAACATGCTGAATTAATATGACACCTCTGCCGGAGCCACTGTGCAGCACCTGACAGAAACATGCATGACTTAACGCATGACACATCGTGCGTAGCAACCACCGGCTTTTTTAGGATGTGTGTTGATGTTGGTTGTATGCATCTTACCTATGCAGATGCCTTGTGTTCTCGTAGTGTTTGTATCTCTTGATGCTCCATTTTGAGCCAGTAAAATCCACCTCTTTATCAAAAAATGCAATGTGAAGTTATCCGTAAGCCCTGAGCACCAATAATGTGATGGCATGTTGTCGGTCTATATTATTTTCTATAATCTCTCTAATCAAGGCTCCCCATCCTTTTCTTTAAGGAAGGAATCAATCAAGGTCTCTCCACTGCCCTGGTTGGCTTTCTCATCGGTTGATTAGTGATAGCTAGTCATCCAATTAATTAGGGTCCATTTTTCATGCTATTTCAGAACCTTTTTGCTCTCACACAAGATAACCATATTTATTTTTATGGTTCGTTCTGTCAATTGCGGTTCTAGGAAAAGGAGGATGGTAGCGTTGCTTTTCTTTTTTCTTACAGGTCGAAACCCAATCGAATCAGCATTTCCATGGCTTTTAGTGTCCACTCCGGGTAGTAGTCAATACCTCATAGAACTAATTGTTAGCCTACGTGCATTTTTACCTATTGAAATGCTTCTTCACGATGTGATTAGCTCTCCCAACACCAACACACGATGCGATTAACATTTTTTACCTAGTGACATGCTTGAGCTACAATTCCGCCATGGGATGTCCTTCACACCCAAGCCCCATCGAAGACATTGATCTCAGACTATAGCAGATTAACAAAAATGTTTAGTGGGGGAGCACATTCTTTGTTACCACCTCCACCTTTTTATGTATTTATTAAGACGTAGACTGGATCAAGTCTCTCTCGATTTGTCTTGGTGTACTAATTTCCATGTTACATGCATGTACATGTTCAGTGAAAACAAGTGGATGATTTATATATACGATCCAATTTACGCTCTTTTTGTCTATATAATACTCCCTCCAATCCAACATATGTGTCACAATTTTAAGCTGGGATTATGGATCGAAGGTAGTAGTACAGAACAATTGTAAGGCAATAGGTCTCACGACTTGATCAAACAAGACACCTCACATACTAATTATTGGTCATGATGGTAACAATGTCAAATATTGGCCATTGTTCCCGGCCTGGCCTTTGTTGACAGAGAGGAGAAGCTGGAAGAGACCCCCAAGTATACTAACGATGGTGAGCACCTGGACAATTGTGCCGCAGTTGAGGTATAAAAACTTGTGCACTCTGGTGGGAATGCACCTCCTCTTCTTGTAGTCGACGATGTGTGCCATGATGTGGGCGAAACGGCATCCTCTATCAGGAAGGTGGTTCATAACCACGTTGAAGAAGGCAATCATCTCCGCGTTGGTGTAGTGCCCGTGCAAGATGCGCCTTGACCGCAACACCTGCACATCGTCCTCCTTGGCCATGAACATGGCAAAGAGGGCGAGGTAGGAACAGACGGCGGTGCTGTTGGGGTGATCTTCATAACTCCAAGCGGTGGACAATTCGAAAGCCGCCATGTTGACGAGACATCGTGCCCTGGCATCGTTCAGGGACAGTGGTGCCAGGGAGAGCTCGCCGTTGAGTGTCCATTTCCTCTTGATATCCATGTCTGTGAAGGCCGCCGACTTGCTCGCTTTGAGCTTGATGCCCATTTGTGCTAGCTCGATGGCACTAGATGCTGAGATATGATTCACCTCAGACCATTTTATTCGGCTACCTGGTTCTGTTTTGTGGCGTCGGAAGAGGCGAAGGAGATGTGGCTGGGGCAGCCCATTGGTCTCCCAGACAAAATCTTCTGCCTCACCATCGTGGCGGATCTTGAATGTCTTCCCCATACGTACGATGAAATTCCCGACAGACTCCATGAGGTTGCTTCTCGCCTCCGGCTGAAGAGAGTCCATGACCGCCACAACCACGTGCCAGGGGAGCTGGTTCTCTAGCAGCATGATGTCATTATCGATGCTAGCTACCTCGGTTGGAGAAGAGAAATCGTCGCAACGAACTGCTCATGGTTGATCGTTCGTCGTCGCAGAAACGTCTGGAAGACACATCCATATACATTAACAAGAAGCAGGCATCAATGAACATCATCTTCTGGAACTTGGAATCCTCACTATCGACATCAGCGGTGTCCTCCCTACTGACGACCATCACGTCGTCGGCATACAACTTGGAATCCTCACAATCGACGTCAGCGGTGTCCTCCCTACTGACGACCATCGCGTCGTCGGCATACAACCTGTGTGCCTCCTTACGTATCATCTTGGTCTCTGGTATCTTGTCATGGTCCATGAGCGTGATATAGTGATAGGCAGCCGCGCACTTGACCTCCTCCATCTTCTGCAGACAGAGTGCACCATGGTGATATGGACCGATGACAACAACCATCCGGGTGATGTATTCGTCCCCCATACCTCGTAGGACTGCAGGGAACCTATGCATCTTGGTGGAATCGAAATCTCTCTCAAACTCCGTCTCCGCTTCCATCAGCTCATCAACCAAGATCTCGATAGACCCCATGGCCACGGCTAGGTCCAAATCAATTCGAAGAAAACTGCATACAGCTGCAGTTATTATTGGGAATAAAAGGATTGTCATAAAGATTTAAGGTTAAAGAGGATAAATCGGATTCAAACCTTTTTCTGCTGGTTTCTTCAAGTCATGTGGATGTGTAAATCTTGCATCTCAGAGTAGAGGATATATGTGTTGATAGCTGAATGCTGCTACCTGCAACTTGCTACTAGCAAGGCAGCCATGTAATGGTGTTGTAGAGGATATATGCCTTGCATCTAGCAGAGTCAAGTTGCTATGGAGAATTGCTAGTGGAGTGAGTATATATAGACTAGCTAGTGGAGTGAGTATGATAAGGGTAGAAGATTAGCTGAACTTAACATATGTACTAGTGATTATACATAGCCCTGTCATATGTAAATCAATAGTATTGGTTTAATAAGTGTATAGTTGATGAATAATGACGAATACCTTATTGAATTGCCTAGTGTGAATGGATAACACCGTGCGGAAATCAATCATCAAAGTTTAATATGTTCTTCGTGTGAATGGCTAACAGCCCAGACACAAACGGTATATTGACCTTTAGTGCATTCAAGGGGCAAGACACCAAGCGTGTGTGATGTTGATGGTTGAACCAACCATGATCTGTTAATGAATAAACAAAGGAATATATATATCATCGATATCAAAATATTTGAGGAAATGAAAGTGACCATGTTTCTAAAAATTTCAAAACACCATGTCAAAACTTTAAGTGAGATTATCCGAAATGTTTAAAAAAAATCAGCCTCTTCTATTTAACAGAATCAGTATTACGCAGCCAGGATATATATTCCTTGCTATGATAGCAATATGTTTTTGGCGTTTCTTTCCGTACAATCTGACAGGCACAAATCATATATATGCACAGGATGCACGAGCAGTGATGTTAATTTATTTTTAAATCTTCAACGGTTCGAGTCATGGTACCAGGCGTATGTAATAATTTTAACTCAAGTTTCATGTTATCGCATGGAACGCTCCACATAATTTGCATCGCTACCAATATATCCCACATAAAATTAGTTTTTTCACCATTTAATACTGCTTCACATTAGCTTGGTAAGGCTGTCCGTAATGGTAGTATCATAGATAGTGTCATGCATGCTAACTAGGCAATTTCGATGAGGTGGCATAGGATAAAATGAAGAAAGACAGGATTGAGTATCATATCATGATACCGTATCATATTAAATGATGTGTTACTATGTGTCTTCCATGACAATAAATGAACTATCCTATGATATTAACATATGATACTATGCATTACGGATGTGGTATCATACACTAGTATGATATGCATGATACGTATATGATACTACCCATTACAACCAGCCTAACTTACATGCTTGTTGTCTGACTTCCAAATTTCTTCTTCTTACTTTGTGATGTTAGGGAGAGAAAGATCAGATCATTTGCGAGTATGGCAAGGATCGATCAATTTAATCCGTCTGTGCATTCTTGTCAGCTTACAGGACATGTCTAGTGTGAATGCCTAAAACCCAGAAGAAACGACTTGTGGATGCTTATCGTCTTGGGCGAATAGCTCCCATGCGATGTTTTTGATGTGTGTTATCTCTCACGCGACGTCGTTGGTTGTAATGGCTCTCATGCGACATCTCCCAGCGCAGAAATAGCTGCCGTGCGACACTGCTGCCTAATCGAAAGACACATGTTTAAAACTCAAATCAGGTGAGCCCCTACGTAACAAAGCAGGACCCACAACGTGGGACCGAGTAACTTATCCAGCTCAGCATTGGTACAAGAGCAATACCGCGACCTTCCCATCCTGGCCCCGCTCCCCGACCATTGTTGTGCTTCTTCTCCGGCGACGACGGGCAGCAACGCCGTTTGGGGCCGCGACCTAGCAATGTCGAGCTCCGCTTCAGCCCCCCGCCGCTCATGGCCGCGCTATGGAGAAGTGCCCATGACAAGGTGCCCTGCATGTCCACGTACCGCACCCCTGAAGCGGCTAGTCACAATGACCGACAAGAATGGTAACCTTGGGCGGGAATTCGTGAAATGCGAGAGCAAACAAGAGCAGGGAAAGGTGAGATTTTATTTCTCAATATGCCAATTTTGGTTTTTGTCCCCCAATTTCATATATTTCATCGGATTTAGGATTTAGGGTTCATCTTTCCGATTTCAAAAATTGAAGCAATGCGCCCATTTTGAGTGCCTAGATGAGTACATAGAACGGATTCAACTGGAGGGTGCATCACAGGAGCTCGATTTACCGTTGGAGGCGGAGAAGTTTGGATCTGGAGCCCATGGATCTGTCAATTCCATTGGTGCTACTGTGGGGGATGCAGCAGGGACGGCAGAGCTGAAGAAACTCAACAAGAAGATGAAGAAACTAATCGAATTGAAGAAGCAGGGCAATTTGATGGCCGGAATTTTTTATGTTTGTGTAATTGCTCTCGCATTTGTTTATGTGATGATAATTAGTCGTTAGTGAATAGATTGGGCATCATCGGTAGTCGTAATGATATGGATGTTTGAATAAAACTGTTGCGCTGTACGAATTCGACATGTTTTCTCGTCTTCTCCACTCTGTTTTGGCCCCGTTTTTACAGTTCTGTAGTTCGTCGCCAGTTTCAGTATCGGTGGTAGAGGGAAAAAAAGGAAAAAAAAGGGTTCATCGAAAATTTCCCGAAAAGGCCAGGCCCATATAGAAGGTAGGTAGGGCCGAATAGAACATATTCAGGTCCATTGATAAAAAAGGTGTAGCTAGTGCAAAAATAGTGCACACGGTCATTGACATCGATATATACAGGCCCATTGATAAAAAAAAGTTGTATCTAGTGCAAAAAAAATTTAACATGCGGTAACCTTCCAGTCAGTAAATGAACCATCATCGCGCATGCAGTGCTGGAGACCCGGCGAACAAAACTGCATGCAGTTATTCCACCCCCCGCATACACATCTACATGGAGAGAAAATTGTGGGCTTTATTCCAACCCCCGCATGCAGTTATTCCACCCCCCCCCCCCCCGCATACACATCTGCATGCAGTTATTCCACCCCCTGCATACACATCTGCATGGAGTTAAACCAAGTACTCCCGCTTGTTTCATCCGTAGAAGTTGCATGCATATTAATTAGATCCCATCTATTAATTGAAGGAACAATGCATGCAGTTTATGCGTCATGTTTTTTGGGTTTGAAGAGATCTTCTAATTAATTGCATTGACTAGCAGTGCACCCAATCTCTACGTGCCTAGGTTGCAGTGCACCTTCTAATATGACTAATGCACTGAAACGGAGGGAGTATCATTTGACCGCATATACAAGAATAATATGACTAATGCATATAATATGACTTGCATGTCATATACTCCCTCCGTTTCTTTTTAGTCCGCATATAATATGACTAATGCATAAAATATGACTTGCATGTCAAAGTCAAAGTTAGCCTCAAAAACGCATTTGGGGAGTAGGTTGTTATGGTGTTTTCAAAGTTTGTGCACCGGTGTTTCCGAGCAGTTCTCTGTCATTTCTATCGGGAGACATTAATATATTGCATAATGCATAAAACATTAATATGTTCCGAGTAGGTTGTTAGGGTTTAGGGTTTAGGTTTATGTTAAAAATGTTCTTCCCTCCTCACTCATGGTTCTCCGGCAAAGATAGTGCATGGAGAGAAAACATAAAACATATAATGCATAAAACATAAAACTAGATAGAAATATTATGATAAAACATAGAACATAAAATATAAGGGGCATCGGGTACCCTAGTAGCATACAACATATCAAAATACTAGATAAAAATATAAAAAGACGGGCACACACGCCCCAACTACTAGATAAAAATATAAAAAACTCCTCGGGCAACAGAAGACTCCTCGGCCAGCAGAAGTCTCCTTGGACCCTCCTTCGCCGGCACCCCTCACTCGCGGTCCTCTGGGGGCGGCATCTGGTAGGGGAGGGCGTGCATGCGGTTGGGCTCGGGGAAGATGTGGTGGAAGTTGGTGAAGATGTTGTAGGTGGGGAACGCGATGAACTCGCATCCACACCAAAACACCTGGCCGAGGAGGTGGTGCGCGTCGTAGTGATTTGTGAAGGTGACGAAGAGGCCGATGACGAAGCCGTTGGGGTTGCCATCGACCTGCTCGTGCAGGTGGAACATGGGCGGAGTGCCCGGAGCGAGGTGGCGGTAGCCGGCGTGGACGAAGAAGTTATCCAACTCTCTAGGGCCCCTTCACCTTGAGATGGCCTAGATCCTCAAGCTATTCTCGACGACTTGGCCGGGCGGGTACTGCCTCTCCGGCACGGTGCGAGGGCAATGGTAAGTCGGGCCGTTGAACTGCATCGTCGCTCGAGTGGGGGTTGGATTTCGCTCGGGAAGAAGAAGAAGAGGAGGAGGCTTGAGAGATGAGTGTGAGAAGGATGATGATATGGTGCCCTTTTATAGCCCCGTTGCAGCCATAGTCAATGTACACGATTGATCGTTTTCTCTCCTCCGTGTGGTGGCATAATTAATGGGCGTGCAAAGAAGGTAGAGCATCCAAAGAGGCATGGGCGGCACAGGTTTTTAATAGGCATGAGAAACTGTGTCACCGACGCGTCTGTCCCGTGTTCTGAGGTTCGTGCATGCAATTGTTAAAAATAGCTTAGATGCGACGTACCGTTGCGCCCCTGCCGCCCGTTTTAATGCGTCGCTGCATGGCGGCTAGGCTGTGTTCATTTGGCAGAATAGCTAGGCTGCGACGCCGTTGCATGGCATGCAGGGTGGCCCATCTCGCTGTGACGCACGCCAGGCTCTGCCGGGCCGATCCGCTCGGCCCAACAGTCACTGAGATGCTCCCCCGCTCAACGTTATCCGCTCGGCCCAACGGTCGTTGAGATACTCCCCCACACCCGCGGCCTATTCGACGGCCGCAGTTTTGCGTTAGGGTTAGATCGACGGTGGACGTTTGGCGTTAGGGTTAGATGGGGTTTGGAGGCAGTCAACGGGGTTTTGAAAGATTTGACCCAACATTCAAATGTGTGTAACTAATTCAAAAAAAATCTAAAAAATGAAAAACCAGTGCGTATAGTCTTGTTATGTTACATAGTTTTGATATAAAATGATAAACTTGATGTAATGATCTTTGCATGAAAAAACCATCACAAATTGGACTATCTCGACTGAGGTTGCATAGAGTGCAAAAGAGTGAGAAGAGGGTTTCAGGTTTTGAAAATTCAAAAAATCAGAAACCCTCACCTTTTAGCTTCATTTTGGAGTGACTAAGTAGGATCTGAAGTTATTTTTGCATTTTGGAATTTTGAAATTTGTTTTGTTGCTGACTTTGTATTAAAGGGTGTTTTTTCAAAATTAAATTAATAATATGAATACTTATTCAAAAAAAGGTGAGAATTTGTATTGATCCTATATAGGTATAATCCAAGCTAAGAAAATCTTTTTGGGTGATTTTGAGAAAGTGTTAGGGTTAGATGGGGTTTGGAGGAAGTGAACGGGGTTTTCAAAGTTTTGACCGAACATTCATATGTGTGTAACTAATTTAAAAAAATTCTAAAAAATGAAAAACCAACGCATATAGTCTTGTTATGTTACATAGTTATGATATAAAATGATAAACTTGATGTAATGATCTTTGCATGAAAAAACGTTCATAAATTGGACTATCTCGACTGAGGTTGCATAGAGTTCAAAAGAGTGAGAAGAGGGTTTCAGGTTTTGAAAATTAAAAAAATCAGAAAACCTCACCTTAGCTTCATTTTCGAGTGACTAAGCAGGATCTGAAATTGTTTTTGCATTTTAAATTTTTATTTTTTTGTTGCTCACTTTGTATTAAAGGGTGTTTTATCAAAAATAAATTAATAATATGAATACTTATTAAAAAAAAGGTGAGACTTCGTATTGATCCTATATAGGTATAATATAAGCTAAGAAAATCTTTTTTGGTGATTTTGAGAAGGTTGAAAAAAACTTGCTTAAAAATGGGGTCGTTTTCCCTTACTTTGGAGCCTGTTTGGACAACATTTTCAGTGACTATGAGTTGGACTTCGCAAAAAGGGTTGGATTTATGAACTAAAGTGCATAGTTGTATATAAAACAGTGCAACATCACAGAACAAACAAATGAACTCCAAAAATACTTGAGATAGGTTCAAATTTGAATGTCGGTTCAAATTTGAAATTTGTTTTCAAGTCAAATCAACATTATAGCACATAAGTTTTACATCAAAGAACATAAGTTTTCACATCAAATGACAACAAATTTAAGTTTTCAAATCAAATAACATCACATTTGAATGATTTCGACTCTATTTCTTTTGCTTCTTTCTACCACTCGATTTCTTCTCCTTTTTTCCACTATTTGGTTCCACGGCGCACAGTTTGTTGATGCTGATGCTCTTGCTATTCTTGACAACAACTCCACTAGCCCCCCTCAACTTTTGCACCTGACCATGTCCCACTTCTTCAGTTTGCACTTCTGCAGATTGAGTAGATGGCACACATTGTTCAACTTCTTCATTTTGCAACTCAACACTTGGCAGCACAACCTCCAAACATGGAAACACAGCTGTCAAAGCAGATTCAGTAACAGTTTCAGTTTGCAACTCAACACTTGACAGCACAACCTCCAAACATGGCAACACAACTGTCAAAGAAGATTCAGTAACAGTTTTAGTTTGCAACTCAACACTTGGCAGCACAACCTCCAAACATGGCACAACATCCAGGCATGGCAGCACAACAGCTGCTTCATCTGCAACAGTTTCAGATTGTCCTAGCGCCAGCAAAAAAGATTCAGTAACAATTTCATTTAGCTCATGTTCAGCACAGTTTCAGTTTGCTCATGTTCAGCAGTAACAGTTTCAGCAGTAATAGTTCTCTTCCTTCTAAAGCCATTGAGTCTTGCTTTTTTCACTGGCCAGCATTATTCAACAACAAGAGGTGGGCCTTTTTCTGCACGCTTCCTCCTAAAACATAAAGCATTTCCCTTGGTTAGATACTAGAACAAGTCACAAAATCAAAAACTTGCAAAAACAGTAACATAAACATACTTTGGCCTCTGAGGAGTGTAGATGCATTTGGATGAACCAATTCTGTGCCCAAGTACCTCACACAAGTTGCACCTATTTTTGTTACCTTGTTGAGCCATTTTGGACTTTGCATTCTTTTCCTTTTCCTTTTCCTTTTTCCCCTTCCTACTACAAGCACCTTTCTCAAACCAAGCTTTGAATCTGCTCTGTTTTGGCCTCCCAGCCTTTCTTCTAGTGACAGGGGGACACAAGGTAAATTCTATTTCCACCTCAGGCCACTGAGATTGGTCAGTCAGTGCAGGAATTGGACTTGCATATGCAGCTTTGAAATTTTGTACTGAATAATACTCATGCAAATATGGGTGCATATTTAACCTGGGTTTAGATGCCAAGAAAAGTATTGAATGCTCACATGGTTTTCCAGTGTGTTGCCACTCTTGGCAAGTGCACTCATGCAACTCAGTATTTACCACATACCTCTTGCCACTCTTTGTATCTCTAACGTTAGCACCCCACAAGGAAGATTTCTCAATAGATAGATGTGAAAGATTTCTACTCCTGTTGACCACCTGTTGTACCACTGCTGGAAGCTTGAGCCCTTCCAAAATATTAGCAATTTTTCCTCTCAACTCCCACAAACGCATGATCATGAGCCTTATTTGGTCCACCATGTCATGCACAGGCAAGTCTTTCAATTCCTTCACTTTGTTGTTAAAACTTTCTGCCAAGTCGTTATAGATATCATCACATTTTATGGCAGTATTAAAACCTGATCTGTACCACAACAGAGAATGGTGGTTGTTCAACCATTAAGCAAATTCATTATCACTACATGATGTCAATATCTTACCAAGGTGATAGGAATGTGTCTGTCTGGTGTACGATCTTGCTGCCGGTCACATGCGCCCAAATTCATCTCCTCTGAATTTTTTATCAGATTCATCCACATATGTCCAAAGCACTCCCTCTGCTCAGCATGGGGGAAAACTTTTTTTACTGCATTTTCCAGCCCTTTACATGCATCTGTGTGGATGGCCAAAGGAGAAACTGACCCTACGCATTTTTCAGTTGCATCATGAACCATATCCATGATGCCTCTGTCTCTGATTGAAACATTCCTATTGCAACTGGGAACATCCAGTTGTGTCTATCTAGAGCATTTCATGCAGCCAACTAACCATTCCACTTTCGAGTCAAAAAAGATGGGTCTATGCTCAAATATGGACGACAAACTGCTTTGAATCCATCTATGCAAGGCTCCAAACACATAAAAAACTTGCTGAAAAAAAACCTTGCCATCCTCTGTTACCTCTGTATCTATCTCCATCACACTTCCAGGTGACCTGTTCTGCACCTCTGCTTTAAAACTATACAACATCCTAAATGTATTTCCCCAATCACCATACAATGATTTCATGGCCCTTTGTTTTGCTTTCCACACTATGGTATATTGCAGTTGGATGGGGTACAGCTTCTCCAAGTCAACTTTAAGCCTCTTTGTAGTACTGTTTGGAGTCTTGGCTAAAATAGGAGTAATCTTCTCTGTAATCAAAAGCTGTGATGTCATCTTTGAAACTCTCTGTGAAGTGGTCATACATGTATGCTGGTGTGGTATTTGATTTACCCTTACTGTACTTCCATCAGGTTGTAGTCTGGTAGATATGTACCATTTGCAAGCATTGCCACCACCGTCATAACCTTTGCATCGAGCATAAAATTTCTTTCGATCAGTCCACATAGTCTTGGCCTCGAATTCTTTTTTCACTTCATAGGTCCTGAAAGACATCCTAAACTCAACCATGCTTGGCCACAACTTTCCCACCTCGATAATTGGGTTCACTTTGTCATACAAGCAAACCAACTCATTATCATTTGTATCATCCACATCATCTGGAGCCATTCTCATCAGCTCTTCTTCATCCTCATTTGCATTTCTAGGGCCTGTGTTACCATCAACAGGCAAAGAAGTGTCATCCTTCTCCTTATCTTTGTCATCAACTTGAATGCCAAACATTTCGGCCATATCAATGTCAGATATTGGTGCAATGACCAAATCTATTTTTTCATTCAACTCTACTACATTCCAGTCAACAACAATCTTCCTAGCACCATGGGTTCCCTCCTCTCCATCTGCATCAATCCCTGTATCATCATCTAGTACTGTCGGTTCAGTCAACAATGCCAACATACTATTCTTTTGTGAAACCCACACATCATCTTCCAGCTGTGCAACCATCTTTGATGGGAAATAACCAACTCTGGAATTAGTATGCAAATCAATTAGATCTGCATAAAATGTTACTTGTTTGCATGCCCACCCTTCTTGCTGATCAATTTCAGCAACCATGGATTCTCCATCTTCAATTCTAACATATTCACCATAATAGTTGTCAAAACGTTGCAGAGATACCTCTTGTTCTGGACCCCAAAAAACACTCTCCCCAATTCTCTCCACCAAATTGCCCACGGCCTTCTCCTTCATGCTCTCTAATTCCTGGGGATCAACATTTGCAAGTTCGACATCCAACCTCACGGACGTATCTCAATAAATGTATTGGACACTGCCATCACTGAGCTTGGCTTTAAAGGGAAACAAATTCACTATAATTGCGAATGTGGTGGCAGAACCAGAACCTCCCCTGTTTTGTCAATGGAGGGCAGCGGCAGTGTAAGCTACGGTCACTACCAAATCGAGTTTGATAACAGCTAAAAGAGAAAAGAGGGAGGGGCGGCATTACCGGTTTGAAGAACTGTCTCCTCGCTCCATCTAATTCAGCCCCCGCGCTCCTATCCAATCGAGATTCTAAATCGCCAACAAACAGAGCATGAGGCCACAGATCTATCCAAAATTCTACAGAATGGGACTAGGGTTTCGAAAATACTCACTCGCAATAACTCTGCCGCAGCCGAGAAAGTCGCTCCACCACAACGGGGAAGAAACTGCTGCCTCTGCCGGAGAAAATGCACACGGCGGCGCTGCTCGCCCAGTCGTGCACGATCGAGTCGAGTATGGTCACAGAGTCGCCGGTCGAGTAGTGGACGGTTGACTCTTGACGACGTGGCCCTAGGTGGAACCCACCAGTCAGAGCACAATCCTAACCAAATCTCGGCCTAACTAACAATCAGCCAGCCCCGTAAACGGGTTGTGTTGCTTGAGCTATTTCTGCGCTGGGAGATGTCGCATGAGAGCGATTACAACCAACGACGTCGCATGAGAGATAATTCAACTCAACGACGTCGCATGGGAGCTAATGGCCCTATCGTCTTTGTATCCAGTGTGAATCGCTAGCTAGTACCTGGAAGAAATGACTTGATGAAGTTTGGTGGGTTATCTGGTCTGAATGGCCGATTACCAAGAGAAATTTAGCGGTGACTTTTAGTGGATATTCAATTGGCAAGCAGGCAATCGTATGATGTTGATGGCTGAGCGAAGCATGAGCTGTTAATTTGGGGAGACCTTTTTCAGGAATAAACAAGTGTCATGAGTGATCATTTATGTATAATGAACCATCTTAATTATGTGATCATCTATGCATTATGTGTTCCATTTTTTTCACACGCATGACGTTCCGGCTGTCATGGTTCACCAATTTCTTTATTACATTGAGGAAACTAATTTTGGCACATAGACGCAAGATGCAATGGTGGATAAATTGGGATGGCTAACATTTGAACAGTAATCGTTGGCTGTGTGCGTCAATTTGGAACAAATTTATCCTCAAGAGAAGTAGGTTGAGTTTTTTTATGTTGCTCGCGCACATAGTTTCTTGTTCTCTCTCTTTTATGTTTTTCTTGTTGTGTGCATCATTAATGTCTTTTTAACTTCTTGTTTGTATACATGTTGGGTTTAATTGGTATCTTCGTGATATTCATATATTCTATTTATCAAAAAAATATGAGATTCTCCAACATGTTTGAAAACTCTTCAGCTTCTTGCATTTGCCCAAATCAGTATTACGTAGCCAGGATAAAAAATCCTTTCTATGAAAGAAATATGTTTTTGGGGTTCTTTCCATACACCTAACAGGCACAAATTATAAATATGTGCAGGATGCATGAGCAGTGATGTTATGTTTTTAAATGGTCAATGATTTTAGGGATGATACCAGTCGTGTGTAATAAATCTGGCTGAAGTTTAATGTTATCGCATAGAATATATTCCACATAATAATCCCATATTAAATTAGTTTATCACAATGCGATAATGCTTCACATTCTTTTAGGATCTGTACATCCTTGTTGACTGACTTCCCAATTACTTCTGAATATTCGTGATGTTAACGAGAAAAAATCACACCCTTTGCGTGTATGGTAAGGATCGATCAGTTTTGTAAAGGATTTTCGGCTTACACGACATGACAAATGTGAATGGCTAAAAACCAGAAGAGGTGACTTGTAGATGTTTATCGTCTCCCTACCTGGTGTGAATGGCCGGTACCTAGAAGAAATGACTTCACAAAGTTCGGTGAGCTGTCTGGTGTGAAAGGCTAATTACCCAGACCAATACCGGCCAGTTTTGTATGCTATTAGTCACGGATTTTGGGTTCTGATGTGATCCGAATGTTTCAGTAACCCTTGGTCCGGTTATGGGGAACTCATCAAAACTCACAGTTTTGGTTTATTCTAGCCAGTTTTTGATGCTATTACTCACTGATTTTCGGTCCCGCTGCGATCCGAACGTTTCGGGAACCCCGGGTCCGGTTACGTGGAACTCGTCAAAACTCAAAGTTTTGGTCTATTTCGGCCAGTTTTGTATGCTATTACTCACAGATTTTGGGTCCCGCTGCGATTCGAACGATTCGGGAACCCCGGGGTCCGGTTACGGGGCACTCGTCAAAACTCGTAGTTTTGGCTTATTCTGGCGAGTTCTGTATGCTATTACTCACTGATTTTGGGTCCTGATGTGATCTGAATGTTTCGGAAACCCCGGGGTCCTGTTACGGGGAACTCATTAGAACTCATATTTTTGGCCAATACCGGCTAGTTTTGTATGCTATTACTCACTGATTTTGGGTCCCGCTGCGATCCGAACGTTTCGGGAACCCCGGGTCCGGTTATGTGGAACTCGTCAACAATCAAAGTTTTGGTCTATTTCGGCCAGTTTTGTATGCTATTACTCATTGATTTTGGGTCCCGCTGCGATTCGAACGTTTAGGGAACCCCGGGGTCCGGTTTCGGGGCACTCGTCAGAACTCGTAGTTTTGGCCTATTCTGGCCAGTTCTGTATGCTATTACTCACTGATTTTGGGTCCTGATGTGATCCGAATGTTTCGGAAACCCCGGGGTCCTGTTACGGGGAACTCATCAGAACTCGCATTTTTGGCCAATACCGGCTAGTTTTGTATTCTATTACTCCCTGATTTTGGGACCCGCTGCGATCCAAACGATTCGGGAACCCCAGGGTCCGGTTACATGGAACTCGTCAAAACTCATAGTTTGGCCTATTCTGACTAGTTTTGTATGCTATTACTCACTGATTTTGGATCCCGCTGTGATTCAAGCGTTTCGCGAACCCTGAGGTCTGGTTACGGGGAACTCATCAAAAATCGTAGTTTTAGCCTATTATGTCCAGGTTTTGTATGCTATTAGTCACTCATTTTGGGTCTTCCTGCGGTCCGGACGTTTCGGTACCTCGGGGTCCGGTTACGTGGAACTCGTAGAAACTCGCAGTTTGGGCCTATTCTGATCATTTTTGTATGCTATTAGTCAGAGATTTTGGATCCCGGTGTGATCCGAATGTTTCGGGACGCCTTGGGTGTGGTTACGGGGAACTCGTAAAAACTCGCTGTTTTGGCCTATTCCGGGCAGTTTTGTATGCTATTAGTCGAAGAATTTGGGTCCCGCTGTGATCCAAGCGTTTCCGGAACCTCGGGATCTGATTACGGGAACTCTTCAAAACTCGCAGTTCTGGCCTATTCCCGCTAGTTTTGTATCCTATTAGTCATTGATTTTGGGCCCCGATGCCATCCGAATGTTTCGGGAACCACGGGGTCCGGTTATGGGGAACTCGTCAAAACTCATAGTTTTGGTCTATTCTCGTGAGTTTTGTATGCTATTACACACTAATTTTGGTTCCTGTTGCGATCCAAACGTTTCGGGAACCCCGGGGTCCGATTACGGGGAACTCATCAAAACTCAAAGTTTTGGTCTATTCCGGCCAGTTTTGTATGGTATTACCCACTGATTTTGGGTCCCGCTGCGAGCCGAACGTTTCGGTAATCCCGTGGTCCGGTTACGGGGAACTCCTCAAAACTTGTAGTTTTGGCCTATTCTGGCCAGTTTTGTATGCTATTACTCACTGATTTTGGGTCCTCATGTGATCTGAATGTTTCGGAAACCCCGTGGTCCTGTTACGGGGAACTCATTAGAACTCGCATTTTTGGCCAATACCGGCTAGTTTTGTATGCTATTACTCACTGATTTTGGGTCCCGCTGCGATCCGAATGTTTCAGGAACCCCGGGGTCCAGTTACGGGGAACTCGTCAAAACTCATAGTTTGGCCAATTCTGGCTAGTTCTATATGCTATTACTCACTAATTTTGGTTCCCGCTGCGATTCAAGCGTTTCGCGAACCCCGAGGTCTAGTTACGGGGAACTCGTCAAAACTCGCAGTTTTTGCCTATGATGTCCCGGTTTTGTATGCTATTAGTCACTAATTTTGGGTCCTCCTGCGATCATGACGTTTCGGGAACCTCGGGGTCCGGTTACGTGCAACTCGTCAAAACACGCAGTTTGGGCCTATTATAGTCATTTTTGTATCCAATAGTCACTGATTTTGGATCCCGGTATGATCCGAATGTTTTGGGACGCCTTGGGTCTGGTTACGGGGAACTCGTAAAACTCGCAGTTTTGGCCTGTTCCGGCCAGTTTTGTATGCTATTAGTCAAAGAATTTGGGTCCCGCCGTGATCCAAGCGTTTCCGGAATCTCGGGGTCCGGTTACGGGAACTCTTCAAAAGTCGCAGTTCTGGCCTATTCCCGCCAGTTTTATATCCTATTAGTCATTTATTTTGGGTCCCGATGCCATCCGAACGTTTTGGGAACCACGGGGTCCGGTTATGGGGAACTCGTCAAAACTCGTAGTTTTGGTCTATTCTCGCGAGTTTTGTATGCTATTACACACTGATTTTGGTTCCCGTTGCGATCCAAACGTTTAGGGAACCCTGGGTCTGGTTACGGGGAACTCGTTAAAACTCAAAGTTTTGGTCTATTTCGGCCAGTTTTCTATGCTATTACTCACTGACTTTGGGTCCCACTGCGATCCGAATGTTTCGGGAACCCTGGGGACCGGTTACGGGGAACTCATCAAAACTCGAAGCTTTGGCCTATTTTGGCCAGTTTTGTATGCTATTACTCACTGATTTTGGGTCCTGTTGTGATCTGAATGTTTCGGAAACCCCGGGGTCTAGTTACGGGGAACTCATCAGAACCCGCATTTTTGGCAAATACCGGCTAGTTTTGTATGCTATTACTCAATGATTTTGGGTCCCGCTACGATCCGAATGTTTCAGGAACCCTGGGGTCCGGTTACGGGGACTCTTCAAAACTCGTAGTTCTGGCCTATTCCCGTTAGTTTTGTATCCTATTAGTCACTGATTTTGGGCCCCGATGCCATCCGAACGTTTCGGGAACCACGGGGACCGGTTATGGGGGACTCGTCAAAACTCGTAGTTTTGGTTTATTCTCGCGAGTTTTGTATGTTATTACACACTGATTTTGGTTCCCGTTGCGATCCAAACGTTTCGGAAACCCCGGGGTCCGGTTACGGGGAACTCGTCAAAACTCAAAGTTTTGGACTATTCCGGCCAGTTTTGTATGCTATTACTCACTGATTTTGGGTCCCGCTGCGATCCGAACATTTTGGGAACCCCGGGGTCCGGTTACTGGGAACTCGTCAAAACTCATAGTTTTGGCCTATTCTGGCCAGTTTTGTATGCTATTACTCACTGATTTTGGGTCCTCATGAGATCTAAATGTTTCGGAAACCCTGAGGTCAAGTTACGCGGAACTCACTAGAACTCGCATTTTTGGCCAATACCGGCTAGTTTTGTATGCTATTACTCACTGATTTTGGGTCCCGCTGTGATCCGAACGTTTCTGGAACTCCGGGGTCCGGTTACGGGCAACTCGTCAAAACTCATAGTTTGGCCAATTCTGGCTAGTTCTATATGCTATTACTCACTGATTTTGGATCCCGCTGTGATTCAAGCTTTTCACGAACCCCGAGGTCTAGTTACGGGGAACTCATCAAAACTTGCAGTTTTAGCCTATTATGTACATGTTTTGTATGCTATTAGTCACTAATTTTGGGTCCTCCTGCGATAAGGACGTTTCGGGAACCTCGTGGTCCGGTTACGTGCAACTCGTCAAAACTCGCGGTTTGGGCCTATTCTGGTCATTTATGTATGATATTAGTCACTGATTTTGGATCCCGGTGTGATCCAAATGTTTCGGGACGCCTTGGGTCTGGTTACGTTGAACTCGTAAAAACTCGCAATTTTGGCCTGTTTCGGCCAGTTTTGTATTCTATTAGTCAAAGAATTTGGGTCCTGCTGTGATCCAAGCGTTTCCGGAACCTCGGGGTCCGGTTACGGGAACTCTTCAAAACTCGCAGTTCTGGCCTATTCCCTCCAGTTTTATATCCTATTAGTCACTGATTTTGGGCCCCGATGCCATCCGAACGTTTTGGGAACCACGGGGTCCGGTTATCGGGAACTCGTCAAAACTCGTAGTTTTGGTCTATTCTCGCGAATTTTGTATGCTATTATACACTGATTTTGGTTCCCGTTGCGATCCAAACGTTTAGGGAACCCCGGGGTCTGGTTACGGGGAACTCGTTAAAACTCAAAGTTTTGGTCTATTTCGGCCAGATTTGGATGCTATTACTCACTGACTTTGGGTCCCACTGTGATCCGAATGTTTCGAGAACCCCGGGGTCCGGTTACGGGGAACTCATCAAAACTCGAAGTTTTGGCCTATTCTGCCAGTTTTGTATGCTATTACTCACTGATTTTGGGTCCTGATGTGATCTGAATGTTTCGGAAACCCCGGGTTCTAGTTACGGGGAACTCATCAGAACCCGCATTTTTGGCAAATACCGGCTAGTTTTGTATGCTATTACTCAATGATTTTGGGTCCCACTACGATCCAAATGTTTCAGGAACCCCGGGGTCCGGTTACGGGGACGCTTCAAAACTCGCAGTTCTGGCCTATTCCCGTCAGTTTTATATCCTATTAGTCACTGATTTTGGGCCCCGATGCCATCCGAATGTTTCGGGAACCACGGGGTCCGGTTATGGGGAACTCGTCAAAACTCGTAGTTTTGGTCTACTCTCGCGAGTTTTGTATGCTATTACACACTGATTTTGGTTCCCGTTGCGATCCAAACGTTTCGGGAACCCCGGGGTCCGGTTACGGGGAACTCGTCAAAACTCAAAGTTTTGAACTATTCCGGCCAGTTTTGTATGCTATTACTCACTGATTTTGGGTCCCGCTGCGATCCGAACGTTTCGGGAACCCCGGGTTCCGGTTACAGGGAACTCGTCAAAACTCAAAGTTTTGTCCTATTCTGGCCAGTTTTGTATGCTATTACTCACTTATTTTGGGCCCTCATGAGATCTAAATGTTTCGGAGACCCCGAGGTCCTGTTACGGGGAACTCATTAGAACTCGCATTTTTGGCCAATACCGGCTAGTTTTGTATGCTATTACTCACTGATTTTGGGTCCCGCTGTGATCCGAACGTTTCAGGAACCCCAGGGTCCGGTTACGGGCAACTCGTCAAAACTCATAGTTTGGCCAATTCTGGCTAGTTCTATATGCTATTACTCACTGATTTTGGATCCCGCTGTGATTCAAGCGTTTCACGAACCCCGAGGTCTAGTTACGGGGAACTCATCAAAAATCGCAGTTTTAGCCTATTATGTTCAGGTTTTCTATGCTATTAGTCACTAATTTTGGGTCCTCCCGCGATAAGGACGTTTCGGGAACCTCGGGGTCCGGTTACGTGCAACTCGTCAAAACTCGCGGTTTGGGCCTATTCTGGCAATTTATGTATGATATTAGTCACTGATTTTGGATCCCGGTGTGATCCGAATGTTTTGGAACGCCTTGGGTCTGGTTACGTTGAACTCGTAAAAACTCGCAATTTTGGCCTGTTTCGGCCAGTTTTGTATGCTATTAGTCAAAGAATTTGGGTCCCGCTGTGATACAAGCGTTTTGGGAACCTCGGGGTCCGGTTACGGGAACTCTTCAAAACTCGCAGTTCTGGCCTATTCCCTACAGTTTTGTATCCTATTAGTCATTGATTTTGGGCCCCGATGCCATCCGAACGTTTCGGGAACCACGGGGTCCGGTTATGGGGAACTCGTCAAAACTCGTAGTTTTGGTCTATTCTCTTGAGTTTTGTATGCTATTACACACTGATTTTGGTTCCCGTTGCGATCCAAACGTTTTGGGAACTCCGGGGTCCGGTTACGGGGAACTCGTCAAAACTCAAAGTTTTGGTCTATTTCAGCCAGTTTTGTATGCCATTACTCACTGATTTTGGTTCCCGCTGCGATCCGATCGTTTCGGAACCCTGGGGTCCGGTTATGGGGAACTCATCAAAACTCGCAGTTTTGACCTATTATGGCCAATTTTGTATGCTATTACTCACTGATTTTGGGTTGTGATGTGATCTGAATGTTCCGAAAACCCCGGGGTCCTGTTGCGGGGAACTCATCAGAACTTGCATTTTTGGCCAATACCGACTAGTTTTGTATGTTATTACTCATTGATTTTGGGTCCCGCTGCGATCCGAATGTTTCAAGAACCTCGGGGTCTGATTACGTGGAACTCGTCAAAACTCATAGTTTGGCCTATTCTGGCTAGTTCTAGATGCTATTACTCACTGATTTTCAATCCCCCTATGATTCAAGCGTTTCGCGGACCCCGAGGTCTAGTTACGGGGAACTCGTGAAAACTCGCAGTTTTAGCCTATTATGTCCAGGTTTTGTAGGCTATTAGTCACTAATTTTGGGTCCTCCTACGATCAGGATGCTTTGGGAACCTCGAGGTACGGTTACGTGCAACTCATCAAAACTCGCAGTTTGGGCCTATTCTGGTCAGTTTTGTATGCTATTAGTCACTGATTTTGGGTCTGGTTACGGGGAACTCGTAAAAATTACGACCAGTTTTGTATGCTATTAGTCACATAATTTGGGTCCCGCTGTGACCCAAGCGTTTCCGGAACCTCGTGGTCCGGTTACGGGAACTCTTCAAAACTCGCAGTTCTGGCCTATTCCCGCAAGTTTTGTATCATATTAGTCATTGATTTTGGGCCCCGATGCCATCCGAACGTTTCGGGAACCAAGGGGTCCGATTATGGGGAACTCGTCAAAAGGCGTTGTTTTGGTCTATTCTCACGAGTTTTGTACGCTATTACACACTGATCTTGGTTCCCGTTGCGATCCAAACGTATTGGGAATCCCGGGGTTCGGTTACGGGGAACTCGTCAAAACTCAAAGTTTTGGTCTATTCTGGCCAGTTTTGTATGCTATTACTCACTGATTTTGGGTCCCGCTGCGATCCGAACGTTTCGGGAACCCCGGGGTCCGGTTACGGGGAACTCGTCAAAACTCGCAGTTTTGCCTATTCTGGCCAGTTTTGTATGCTATTACTCACTCATTTTCGGTCCTGATGCGATCTGAATGTTTCGGAAACCCCGGGGTCCTGTTACAGGGAACTCATCAGAACTCGCATTTTTTGCCAATACCGGCTAGTTTTGTATGCTATTACTCACTGATTTTGGGTCCCGTTGCTATCCGAATGTTTCAGGAACCCCAGGGTCCGATTACGTGCAACTCGTCCAAACTCGCAGTTTGGGCCTATTCTTGTCATTTTTTGTGCTATTAGTCACCGATTTTGGATACCGGTGTGATCCGAATTTTCGGAACGGCTTGGGTCTGGTTACGGGGAACTCGTAAAAACTCGCAGTTTTGGCCTGTTCCCGCCAGTTTTGTATGCTATTAGTCAAAGAATTTGGGTCCCGGTGTGATCCAAGCGTTTCTGGAACCTTGGGGTCCGGTTACGAGAAGTCTTCAAAACTCACAGTTTTAGCCTATTATGTCCAGGTTTTGAATGATATTAGTCACTAATTTTGGGTCCTCCTGCGATCAGGATGTTTTGGGAACCTCGAGGTCCGGTTACGTGTAACTAGTCAAAACTCGTAGTTTGGGCCTATTCTGGTCATTTTTGAATGCTATTAGTCACTTATTTTGGATCCCGGTGTGATTCGAATGTTTCGGAACGCCTTCGGTCTGGTTACGGGGAACTCGTAAAAACTCGCACTGTTGGCCTGTTCTGGCCAGTTTTGTATGCTATTAGTCAAAGAATTTGGGTCCCGCTGTGGTCCAAGTGTTACCGGAACCTCGGGGTCCGGTTACGGGAACTCTTCAAATCTCGCAGTTCTGGCCTATTCCCGCCAGTTTTGTATCCTATTAGTCATTGATTTTGGGCCCCGATGCCATCCGAACATTTCGGGAACCACGGGGTCCGGTTATGGGGAATTCGTCAAAACTCGTAGTTTTGGTCTATTCTCGCGAGTTTTGTATGCTATTACCCACTGATTTTGGTTCCCGTTGTAATCCAAACGTTTCGGAAACCCCGGGGTCTGGTTACGGGGAACTCGTCAAAACTCTAAGTTTTGGTCTATTCCGACCAGTTTTGTATGCTATTACACACTGATTTTGGGTCCCGCAGCGATCCGAATGTTTCGGGAACCCCGTGGACCGGTTACGCGGAACTCGTCAAAACTCGCAGTTTTGGACTATTCTGGCCAGTTTTGTATGCTATTAGTCACTGATTTTAGGTCGTGATGTGATCTGAATGTTTCGGAAACCGCGAGGTCCTGTTACGGGGAACTCTTCAGAACTCGCATTTTTGGCCAATACCGACTAGTTTTGTATGCTATTACTCACTGATTTTGGGTCCCGCTGCTATCTGAATATTTCAGGAACCTCGTGGTCCGGTTATGTGGAACTCGTCAAAACTCATAGTTTGGCCTATTCTGGCTAGTTCTGTATGCTATTACTCACTGATTTTCAATCCCCGTGTGATTCAAGCGTTTCGCGAACCCCGAGGTCTAGTTACGGGGAACTCGTGAAAACTCGCAGTTTTAGCCTATTATGTCCAGGTTTTGTATGCTATTAGTCACTAATTTTGGGTCCTCCTGCGATCAGGATGTTTTGGGAACCTCGAGGTCCGGTTACGTGCAACTCATCAAAACTCGCAGTTTGGGCCTATTCTGGTCAGTTTTGTATGCTATTAGTCACTAATTTTGGGTCCGGTTACGGGGAACTCGTAAAAATTACGACCAGTTTTGTATGCTATTAGTCACATAATTTGGTTCCCGTTGTGATCCAAGCGTTTCCGGAACCTCGTGGTCCGGTTACGGGAACTCTTCAAAAATCGCAGTTCTGGCCTATTCCCGCAAGTTTTGTATCATATTAGTCATTGATTTTGGGCCCCGATGCCATCCGAACGTTTCGGGAACCAAGGGGTCCGATTATGGGGAACTCGTCAAAAGTCGTAGTTTTGGTCTATTCTCGCGAGTTTTGTAAGCTATTACACACTGATTTTGGTTCCCGTTGCGATCCAAACGTATTGGGAATCCCGGGGTTCGGTTACGGGGAACTCGTCAAAACTCAAAGTTTTGGTCTATTCTGGCCAGTTTTGTATGCTATTACTCACTGATTTTGGGTCCCGCTGCGATAAGAACGTTTCGGGAACCCCAGGGTCCGGTTACGGGGAACTCGTCAAAACTCGCAGTTTTGCCTATTCTGGCCAGTTTTGTATGCTATTACTCACTCATTTTCGGTCCTGATGTGATCTGAATGTTTCGGAAACCCCGGGGTCGTGTTACGGGGAACTAATCAGAACTCGCATTTTTTGCCAATACCGTCTAGTTTTGTATGCTATTACTCACTGATTTTGGGTCTCGTTGCTATCCGAGCGTTTCAGGAACCCCGGGGTCCGGTTACGTGCAACTCGTCCAAACTCGCAGTTTGGGCCTATTCTTGTCATTTTTTATGCTATTAGTCACTGATTTTGGATACCGGTGTGATCCAAATTTTTCGGAACGCCTTGGGTCTTGTTACGGGGGACTCGTAAAAACTCGCAGTTTTGGCCTGTTCCCGCTAGTTTTCTATGCTATTAGGCAAAGAATTTGGGTCCCGGTGTGATCCAAGCGTTTCCGGAACCTCGGGGTCCGGTTACGGGAACTCTTCAAAACTCGCAGTTCTGGCCTATTCCGGCTAGTTTTGTATCCAATTAGTCATTGATTTTGGGCCCCGATGCCATCCGAACGTTTCGGGGAAGTCGTCAAAACTAGTAGTTTTGGTCAATTCTCGTGAGTTCTGTATGATATTACACACTGATTTTGGTTCCCATTGCGATCCAAACGTTTCGGGAACCCCGGGGTCCGGTTACGGGGAACTCGTCAAAACTCGCATATTTGGCCAATACCGGCTAGTTTTGTATGCTATTACTCACTGATTTTGGGTCCCGCTGCGATCCGAATGTTTCAGGAACCCCGGGGTCTGATTACGTGGAACTCGTCAAAACTCATAGTTTGGCCTATTCTGGCTAGTTCTGTATGCTATTACTCACTGATTTTGGATCCCGTTGCGATTCAAGCGTTTCGTGAACCCCGAGATCTAGTTATGGGGAACTCGTAAAAACTCGCAGTTTTAGCCTATTACGTACAGGTTTTGTATGCTATTAGTCACTAATTTTGGGTCCTCCTGCGATGAGGACGTTTCGGGAACCTCGGGGTCCCGTTACGTGCAACTCGTCAAAAGTCGCAGTTTAGTCTTATTTTGGTCTGTTTTGTATGCTATTAGTCAATGATTTTTGGTCCCGATGTGATCCGAATGTTTTGGGAACCCTTGGGTCCGGTTACGATGAAACTCATAAAAACTCGCAGTTTTGGCCTATTCCGACCAGTTTTGTATGGTATTACTCACATAATTTGGTTCCCGCTGTGATCCAAGCGTTTTCGGAACCTCGTGGTCCAGTTACGGGAACTCTTCAAAACTCGCAGTTCTGGCCTATTCCCGCAAGTTTTGTATCCTATTAGTCATTGATTTTGGGCCCCGATGCCATCCGAATGTATCGGGAACCCCGGGGTCCAGTTAAGGGGAACTCGTGAAAACTCATAGTTTTGGTCTATTCTCGCGAGTTTTGTATGCTATTGCACACTGATTTTGGTTCCCGTTGCGACCCAAACGGTATGGGAACCCCGAGGTCCGGTTACGGGGAACTTGTCAAAACTCAAAGTTTTGGTCTATTCTGGCCAGTTTTGTATGCTATTATTTACTGATTTTGGGTCCCGCTGCGATCCGAACGTTTCGCGAACCCAGAGTCCGGTTACGGGAACTCTTCAAAACTCGTAGTTGTGGCCTATTCCCGCCAGTTTTGTATCCGATTAGTCATTGATTTTGGGCCCCGATGCCATCCGAACGTTTCGGGAACCACGGGGCCCGGTTATGGGGAACTCGTCAAAACTCGTAGTTTTGGTTTATTCTCGCGAGTTTTGTATGCTATTACACACTGATTTTGGTTCCTGTTGCGATCCAAAAGTTTCGGGAACCCCAGGGTCCGGTTATGGGGAACTTGTCAATACTCAAAGTATTGGTCTATTCCGGCCAGTTTTGTATGCTATCACTCACTGATTTTGGGTCTCGCTGCGATCTGATTGTTTCGGGAACCCTGGGGTCCGGTGCCTATTCCCGCCAGTTTTGTATCCTATTAGTCATTGATTTTGGGCCCCGATGCCATCCGAACATTTCGGGAACCACGGGGTCCGGTTATGGGGAACTCGTCAAAACTCGTAGTTTTGGTCTATTCTCGCGAGTTTTGTATGCTATTACACACTGATTTTGGTTCCCATTGTGATCCAAACGTTTCGGAAACCCCGGGGTCTGGTTACGGTTAACTCATCAAAACTCAAAGTTTTGGTCTATTCCAGCCAGTTTTCTATGCTATTACTCACTGATTTTGGGTCCTGATGTGATGTGAATGTTTCGGAAACCCCGGAGTCCTGTTACGGGGAACTCATCAGAACTCGCATATTTGGCCAATACCGGCTAGTTTTGTATGCTATTACTCACTGGTTTTGGGTCCCGCTGCGATCCGAATGTTTCAGGAACCCCGGGGTCTGATTACGTGGAACTCGTCAAAACTCATAGTTTGGCCTATTCTGGCTAGTTCTGTATGCTATTACTCACTGATTTTGGATCCCGCTGCGATTCAAGCGTTTCCTGAACCCCGAGGTCTAGTTATGGGGAACTCGTCAAAACTCGCAGTTTTAGCCTATTACGTCCAGGTTTTGTATGCTATTAGTCACTAATTTTGGGTCCTCCTGCGATGAGGACGTTTCGGGAACCTCGGGGTCCCGTTACGTGCAACTCGTCGAAAGTCGCAGTTTAGTCTTATTTTGTTCTGTTTTGTATGCTATTAGTCAATGATTTTTGGTCCCGATGTGATCCGAATGTTTTGGGAACCCTTGGGTCCGGTTACGATGAAACTCATAAAAACTCGCAGTTTTGGCCTATTCCGACCAGTTTTGTATGCTATTACTCACATAATTTGGTTCCCGCTGTGATCCAAGCGTTTTCGGAACCTCGTGGTCCAGTTACGGGAACTCTTCAAAACTCGCAGTTCTGGCCTATTCCCGCAAGTTTTGTATCCTATTAGTCATTGATTTTGGGCCCCGATGCCATCCGAATGTATCGGGAACCCCGGGGTCCGGTTAAGGGGAACTCGTCAAAACTCATAGTTTTGGTCTATTCTCGCGAGTTTTGTACGCTATTGCACACTGATTTTGGTTCCCGTTGCGACCCAAACGTTATGGGAACCCCGAGGTCCGGTTACGGGGAACTCGTCAAAACTTAAAGTTTTGGTCTATTCTGGCCAGTTTTGTATGCTATTATTCACTGATTTTGGGTCCCGCTGCGATCCGAACGTTTCGCGAACCCAGGGTCCGGTTACGGGAACTCTTCAAAACTCGTAGTTCTGGCCTATTCCCGCCAGTTTTGTATCCTATTAGTCATTGATTTTGGGCCCCGATGCCATCCGAACGTTTAGGGAACCACGGGGCCCGGTTATGGGGAACTCGTCAAAACTCGTAGTTTTGGTTTATTCTCGCGAGTTTTGTATGCTATTACACACTGATTTTGGTTCCCGTTGTGATCCAAAAGTTTCGGGAACCCCAGGGTCCGGTTACGTGGAACTTGTCAATACTCAAAGTATTGGTCTATTCCGGCCAGTTTTGTATGCTATCACTCACTGATTTTGGGTCTCGCTGCGATCTGATTGTTTCGGGAACCCTGGGGTCCGGTTACAGGGAACTCTTCAAAACTCGCAATTCTGGCCTATTACCGCCAGTTTTGTATCCTATTAGTCATTGATTTTGGGCCCCGATGCCATCCGAACATTTCGGGAACCACGGGGTCCGGTTATGGGGAACTCGTCAAAACTCGTAGTTTTGGTCTATTCTCGCGAGTTTTGTATGCTATTATACACTGATTTTGGTTCCCATTGTGATCCAAATGTTTCGGAAACCCCGGGGTCTGGTTACGGTTAACTCGTCAAAACTCAAAGTTTTGGTCTATTCCAGCCAGTTTTGTATGCTATTACTCACTGATTTTGGGTCCTGATGTGATGTGAATGTTTCGGAAACCCCGGAGTGTTGTTACGGGGAAGTCATCAGAACTCGCATATTTGGCCAATACCGGCTAGTTTTGTATGCTATTACTCACTGATTTTGGGTCCCGCTGCGATCCGAATGTTTCAGGAACCCCGGGGTCCGATTACGTGGAACTCGTCAAAACTCATAGTTTGGCCTATTCTGGCTAGTTCTGTATGCTATTACTCACTGATTTTGGATCCCGCTGCGATTCAAGCGTTTCCTGAACCCCGAGGTCTAGTTATGGGGAACTCGTCAAAACTCGCAGTTTTAGGCTATTAGGTCCAGGTTTTGTATGCTATTAGTCAGTAATTTTGGGTCCTCCTGCGATGAGGACGTTTCGGGAACCTCGGGGTCCCATTACGAGCAACTCGTCAAAAGTCGCAGTTTATTCTTATTTTGGTCTGTTTTGTATGCTATTAGTCAATGATTTTTGGTCCCGATGTGATCCGAATGTTTTGGGAACCCTTGGGTCCGGTTACGATGAAACTCATAAAAACTCGCAGTTTTGGCCTATTCCGACCAGTTTTGTATGCTATTACTCACATAATTTGGTTCCCGCTCTGATCCAAGCGTTTTCGGAACCTCGTGGTCCAGTTACGGGAACTCTTCAAAACTCGCAGTTCTGGCCTATTCCCGCAAGTTTTGTATCCTATTAGTCATTGATTTTGGGCCCCGATGCCATCCGAATGTATCGGGAACCCCGGGGTCCGGTTAAGGGGAACTCGTCAAAACTCATAGTTTTGGTCTATTCTCGCGAGTTTTGTACGCTATTGCACACTGATTTCGGTTCCCGTTGCGACCCAAACGTTATGGGAACCCCGAGGTCCGGTTACGGGGAACTCGTCAAAACTGAAAGTTTTGGTCTATTCTGGCCAGTTTTGTATGCTATTATTCTCTGATTTTGGGTCCCGCTGCGATCCGAACGTTTCGCGAACCCAGGGTCCGGTTACGGGAACTCTTCAAAACTCGTAGTTCTGGCCTATTCCCGCCAGTTTTGTATCCTATTAGTCATTGATTTTGGGCCCCGATGCCATCCGAATGTTTCGGGAACCACGGGGCCCGGTTATAGGGAACTCGTCAAAACTCGTAGTTTTGGTTTATTCTCGCGAGTTTTGTATGCTATTACACACTGATTTTGGTTCCCGTTGCGATCCAAAAGTTTCGGGAACCCCGGGGTCCGGTTACGTGGAACTTGTCAATACTCAAAGTATTGGTCTATTCCGGCCAGTTTTGTATGCTATCACTCACTGATTTTGGGTCTCGCTACGATCTGATTGTTTCGGGAACCCTGGGGTCCGGTTACAGGGAACTCTTCAAAACTCGCAGTTCTGGCCTATTCCCGCCAGTTTTGTATCCTATTAGTCTTTGATATTGGGCCCCGATGCCATCCGAACATTTCGGGAACCACGGGGTCCGGTTATGGGGAAGTCGTCAAAACTCGTAGTTTTGGTCTATTCTCGCTAGTTCTGTATGATATAACACACTGATTTTGGTTCCCGTTGCGATCCAAACGTTTCGGAAACCCCGGGGTCCGGTTACGGGGAACTCGTCAAAACTCCACGTTTTGGTCTATTCCAGCCAGTTTTGTATGCTATTACTCACTGATTTTGGGTCCTGATGTGATGTGAATGTTTCGGAAACCCCGGAGTCCTGTTACGGGGAACTCATCAGAACTCGCATATTTGGCCAATACCGGCTAGTTTTGTATGCTATTACTCACTGATTTTGGGTCCCGCTGCGATCCGAATGTTTCAGGAACCCCGGGGTCCGAATACGTGGAACTCGTCAAAACTCATAGTTTGGCCTATTCTGGCTAGTTCTCTATGCTATTACTCACTGATTTTGGATCCCGCTGCGATTCAAGCGTTTCGTGAACCCCGAGGTCTAGTTATGGGGAACTCGTCAAAACTCGCTGTTTTAGCCTATTACGTCCAGGTTTTGTATGCTATTAGTTACTAATTTTGGGTCGTCCTGCGATCAGGACGTTTCGGGAACCTCGGGGTCCCGTTATGTGCAGCTCGTCAAAAGTCGCAGTTTAGTCTTATTTTGGTCTGTTTTGTATGCTATTAGTCAATGATTTTTGGTCCCGATGTGATCCGAATGTTTTGGGAACCCTTGGGTCCGGTTACGATGAAACTCATAAAAACTCGCAGTTTTGGCCTATTCCGACCAGTTTTGTATGCTATTACTCACATAATTTGGTTCCCGCTGTGATCCAAGCGTTTTCGAAACCTCGTGGTCCAGTTACGGGAACTCTTCAAAACTCGCAGTTCTGGCCTATTCCCGCAAGTTTTGTATCCTATTAGTCATTGATTTTGGGCCCCGATGCCATCCGAATGTATCAGGAACCCCGGGGTCCGGTTAAGGGGAACTCGTCAAAACTCATAGTTTTGGTCTATTCTCGCGAGTTTTGTACGCTATTGCACACTGATTTTGGTTCCCGTTGCGACCCAAACGTTATGGGAACCCCGAGGTCCGGTTACGGGGAACTCGTCAAAACTCAAAGTTTTGGTCTATTCTCGCCAGTTTTATATGCTATTATTCACTGATTTTGGGTCCCGCTGCGATCCGAACATTTCGCGAACACCAGGGTCCGGTTACGGGAACTCTTCAAAACTCGTAGTTCTGGCCTATTCCCGCCAGTTTTGTATCCTATTAGTCATTGATTTTGGGCCCCGATGCCATCCCAACGTTTCGAGAACCACGGGGCCCGGTTATGGGGAACTCGTCAAAACTTGTAGTTTTGGTTTATTCTCGCGAGTTTTGTATGCTATTACACACTGATTTTGGTTCCCGTTGCGATCCAAAAGTTTCGGGAACCCCGGGGTCCGGTTACGGGGAACTTGTCCATACTCAAAGTATTGGTCTATTCCGGCTAGTTTTGTATGCTATCACTCACTGATTTTGGGTCTCGCTGCGATCTGAATGTTTCGGGAACCCTGGGGTCCGGTTACACGGAACTCTTCAAAACTCGCAGTTTTGGCCTATTCTGGCCAGTTTTGTATCCTATTACTCACTGATTTTGGGTCCTGATGTGATCTGAATGTTTCGGAAACTCCGGGGTCCTGTTATGGGAACTCATCAGAACTTACATTTTTTGCCAATACCGACTAGTTTTGTATGCTATTATTCATTGATTTTGGGTCCCGCTGCGATCCGAATGTTTCAGGAACCCTGGGGTCCGGTTACGTGGAACTCGTCAAAACTCATAGTTTTTCCTATTCTGGCTAGTTCTGTATGCTATTACTCACTGATTTTAGATCCCGCTGCAATTCAAGCATTTCACGAACCCCGAGGTCTAGTTACGGGGAACTCGTAAAACTCGCAATTTTAGCCTATTATGTCCAGGTTTTGTATTCTATTAGTCACTAATTTTGGGTCCTCCTGCGATCAGGACATTTCGGCAACCTGGGGATCCGATTACGTGCAACTCATCAAAACTCGCAGGTTGGGCCTATTCTGGTCAGTTTCATATGCTATTAGTAACTGATTTTGGGTCCCGATGTGATCCGAATGTTTTGGGAACCCTTTGGTCCGGTTACGATGAAACTCGTAAAAACTCGCAGTTTTGGCCTATTCCGGCCAGTTTTGTATGCTATTAGTCACATAAGTTTGGTCCCGGTGTGATCCTAGCGTTTCCGGAACCTCATGGTCAAGTTCGGGGACTCTTCAAAACTCGCAGTTCTCGCCTATTCCCGCAAGTTTTGTATCGTATTAGTCATTTATTTTCGGCCCCGATGCCATCCGAATGTTTCGGGAACCCCGGGGTCCGGTTATGGGGAACTCGTCAAAACTAGTAGTTTTGGTCTATGGTCGCGAGTTTTGTATGCTATTGCACACTGATGTTGGTTGCCGTTGTGATCCAAATGTTTGGGAACCCCGGGGTCCTGTTACGGGGAACTCGTCAAAACTCGAAGTTTTGGTCTATTCTGGCCAGTTTTGTAAGCTATTACTCACTGATTTTGGGTCCCGCTACGATCTGAATGTTTCGGGAACCCCTGGGACCGGTTACGGGGAACTCGTCAAAACTCGCAGTTTTGCCTATTCTGGTCAGTTTTGTATGCTATTAATCAATGATTTTGGGTCCTCTTGTGATCTGAATGTTTTGGAAACCCCGGGGTCATGTTACGGGGAACTCATCAGAACTCGCATTTTTGGCCAATACCGGCTAGTTTTTTATGCTATTACTCACTGATTTTGGGTCCCGTTGCGATCCGAATGATTCAGGAACCCCGGGGTCCGGTTACGTGGAACTCGTCAAAACTCATAGTTTGGCCTATTCTGGCTAGTTCTGTATGCTATTACTCACTGATTTTGGATCCCGCTGCGATTCAAGCGTTTCGCGAACCCCGAGGTCTAGTTATGGGGAACGCGTCAAAACTGGCAGTTATAGCCTATTATGTCCAGGTTTTGTATGCTATTAGTCACTACTTTTGGGTCCTCCTGCAATTAGGACGTTTCAGAAACCTCAGGGTCCGATTACGTGCAACTCGTCAAAACTCGCAGTTTGGGCTTATTCTGGTCAGTTTTGTATGCTATTAGTCAATGATTTTTGGTCCCGATGTGATCCGAATATTTTAGGAACCCTTGGGTCCGGTTACCGGGAACTCGTAAAAACTCGCAGTTTTGGCCTATTCCGACCTATTTTGTATGCTATTAGTCACATAATTTGGTTCCCCGTGTGATCCAAGCGTTTCCGGAACCTCGTGGTCCAGTTACGGGAACTCTTCAAAACTCGCAGTTCTAGCCTATTCCCGCAAGTTGTGTATCCTATTAGTCATTGATTTTGGGCCCCGATGCCATCCGAACGTTTCGGGAACACCGTGGTCCGGTTATGGGGAACTCGTCAAAACTAATAGTTTTGGTCTAGTCTCGCGAGTTTTGTACGCTATTGCACACTGATTTTGGTTCCCGTTGCGATCCAAACATTTTGGGAACCCCGGGGTCCGGTTACGGGGAACTCGTCAAAACTCAAAGTTTTGGTCTATTCTGGCCAGTTTTGTATGCTATTACTTACAGATTTTGGGTCCCGCTGCGATCCGAACGTTTTTGGAACCCCAGGGTCCGGTTACGGGGAACTCGTCAAAACTCAAAGTTTTGGTCTATTCTGGCCAGTTTTGTATGCTATTACTCACTGCTTTTGGGTCCCGCTGCGATCCGATCGTTTCGGGAACCCCGGGGTCCGGTTATGGGGAACTCGTCAATACTCGCAGTTTTGCCTATTCTGACAAGTTTTGCATGCTATTACTCACTGATTTTTGGTCCTGATGTGATCTGAATGCCTCGGATACCTCGGGGTCCTGTTATAGGGAACTCATCAGAACTCGCATTTTTTGCCAATACCGGCTAGTTTTGTATGCTATTACTCACTGATTTTGGGTCCCAATGCGATCCGAACGTTTTAGTAACCCCGGGGTCTGGTTACGGGGAACTCTTCCAAACTCGCAGTTTTATCCTGTTCCGACCAGTTTTGTATGCTATTACTCACTGATTTTGGATCCCGCTGCGATTTAAGCGTTTTCCGAACCCCGAGGTCTGGTTACGGGGAACTCGTCAAAACTTGCAGTTTTAGCCTAATCTGTCCAGGTTTTGTATGCTATGAGTCCCTAATTTTGGGTCCTCCAGTGATCCGGAAGTTTTGGGAACCTCGGGGTCCGATTACGTGGAACTCGTAGAAACTCGCAGTTTGGGCCTATTCTGGTCATTTTTGTATGCTATTAGTCACAGGTTTTGGGTCCCGGTGTGATTCGAATGTTTCGGGACGCCTTGGGTCTGTTTATAGGGAACTCGTAAAAACTCGCAGTTTTGGCCTGTTCCGGCCAATTTTGTATGCTATTAGTGAAAGAATTTGGGTCCTGCTGTGATCCAAGCGTTTCCGGAACCTCGGGGTCCGGTTACGGGAACTCTTCAAAACTTGCAGTTCTAGCCTACTCCCGCCAGTTTTGTATCCTATTAGTCATTGATTTTGGGCCCCGATGCCATCCGAACATTTCGGGAACCACGTGGTCCGGTTATGGGGAACTCGTCAAAGCTCGTAGTTTTGGTCTATTCTCGCGAGTTTTGTATACACACGCTGATTTTGGTTCCCGTTGCGATCCAAACGTTTCGGAAACCCCAGGTTCCGGTTACCGGGAACTCTTAAAAACTCAAAGTATTTGTCTATTTCGGCTAGTTTTGTATGCTATTACTCACTGATTTTGGGTCCCGCTTCGATCCGAACGTTTCTGGAACCCCGGGGTCCGGTTACGGGGAACTCGTCAAAACTCGAAGTTTTGGCCTATTCTGGCCAGATTTGTATGCCATTACTCACTGATTTTGGTTCCCGTTGCGATCCAAACGTTTTGGGAACCCCGGGGTCTCGTTACAGGGAACTCGTCAATACTCAAAGTTCTGGTTTATTCTGGCCAGTTTTGTATGCTATTACTCACTGTTTTTGGGTCCCGCCGCGATCCGAACATTTCGGGAACCCCTGGGTCCAGTTACGGGGAACTCGTCAAAACTCGTAGTTTTGGCCTATTCCGGCCAGTTTTGTATGCTATTAGTCACATAATTTTGGTCCCGCTGTGATCCAAGCGTTTCCGGAACCTCATGGTCAAGTTAGGGAGCTCTTCAAAACTCGCAGTTCTGGTCTATTCCCGCAAGTTTTGTATCCTATTAGTCATTGATTTTGGGCCCCGATGCCATCCGAACGTTTCGGGAACCCTGGGGTCCGGTTATGCTCGCGAGTTTTGTATGCTATTGCACACTGATGTTGGTTCCCGTTGTGATCCAAATGTTTTGGGAACCCCGGGGTCCGGTTAGGGGGAACTCGTCAAAACTCAAAGTTTTGGTCTATTCTGGCCAGTTTTGTAAGCTATTACTCACTGATTTTGGGTCCCACTACGATCCAAACGTTTCGGGAACCCCGGGGTCCGGTTACGGGGAACTTGTCAAAACTCACAGTTTTGCCTATTCTGGTCAGTTTTGTATGCTATTAGTCAATGATTTTGCGTCCTGATGTGATCTGAATGTTTTGGAAACCCTTGGGTCCGGTTACCGGGAACTCGTAAAAACTCGCAGTTTTGGCCTATTCCGACCTATTTTGTATGCTATTAGTCACATAATTTGGTTCCCCCTGTGATCCAAGCGTTTCCGGAACCTCGTGGTCCAGTTACGGGAACTCTTCAAAACTCGCAGTTCTGGCCTATTCCCGCAAGTTGTGTATCCTATTAGTCATTGATTTTGGTCCCCGATGCCATCCGAACGTTTCGGGAACACCGTGGTCCGGTTATGGGGAACTCGTCAAAACTCATAGTTTTGGTCTAGTCTCGCGAGTTTTGTACGCTATTGCACACTGATTTTGGTTCCCGTTGCGATCCAAACATTTTGGGAACCCCGGGGTCCGGTTACGGGGAACTCGTCAAAACTCAAAGTTTTGGTCTATTCTGGCCAGTTTTGTATGCTATTACTTACAGATTTTGGGTCCCGCTGCGATCCGAACGTTTTTGGAACCCCAGGGTCCGGTTACGGGGAACTCGTCAAAACTCAAAGTTTTGGTCTATTCTGGCCTGTTTTGTACTCACTGATTTTAGGTCCCGCTGCGATCCGATCGTTTCGGGAACCCCGGGGTCCGGTTATGGAGAACTCGTCAATACTCGCAGTTTTGCCTATTCTGACAAGTTTTGCATGCTATTACTCACTGATTTTTGGTCCTGATGTGATCTGAATGTCTCGGATACCCCGGGGTCCTGTTATGGGGAACTCATCAGAACTCGCATTTTTTGCCAATACCGGCTAGTTTTGTATGCTATTACTCACTGATTTTGGGTCCCAATGCGATCCGAACGTTTTAGTAACCCCGGGGTCTGGTTACGGGGATCTCTTCCAAACTCGCAGTTTTATCCTGTTCCGGCCAGTTTTGTATGCTATTACTCACTGATTTTGGATCCCGCTGCGATTTAAGCGTTTTCCGAACCCCGAGGTCTGGTTACGGGGAACTCGTCAAAACTTGCAGTTTTAGCCTAATCTGTCCAGGTTTTGTATGCTATGAGTCCCTAATTTTGGGTCCTCCAGTGATCCGGACGTTTTGGGAACCTCGGGGTCCGATTACGTGGAACTCGTAGAAACTCGCAGTTTGGGCCTATTCTGGTCATTTTTGTATGCTATTAGTCACAGGTTTTGGGTCCCGGTGTGATTCGAATGTTTCGGGATGCCTTGGGTCTGTTTATGGGGAACTCATAAAAGCTCGCAGTTTTGGCCTGTTCCGGCCAATTTTGTATGCTATTAGTGAAAGAATTTGGCTCCCGCTGTGATCCAAGCGTTTCCGGAACCTCGGGGGTCCGGTTACGGGAACTCTTCAAAACTCGCAGTTCTAGCCTACTCCCGCCAGTTTTGTATCCTATTAGTCATTGATTTTGGGCCCCGATGCCATCCGAACATTTCGGGAACCACGTGGTCCGGTTATGGGGAACTCGTCAAAGCTCGTAGTTTTGGTCTATTCTCGCGAGTTTTGTATACACACGCTGATTTTGGTTTCCGTTGCGATCCAAACGTTTCGGAAACCCCAGGTTCCGGTTACCGGGAACTCTTAAAAACTCAAAGTATTTGTCTATTCCGGCTAGTTTTGTATGCTATTACTTACTGATTTTGGGTCCCGCTTCGATCCGAACGTTCTGGAACCCCGGGGTCCGGTTACGGGGAACTCGTCAAAACTCGAAGTTTTGGCCTATTCTGGCCAGATTTGTATTCCATTACTCACTGATTTTGGTTCCCGTTGTGATCCAAACGTTTTGGGAACCCCGGGGTCTCGTTACGGGGAACTCGTCAATACTCAAAGTTCTGGTTTATTCTGGCCAGTTTTGTATGCTATTACTCACTGTTTTTGGGTCCCGCCGCGATCCGAACATTTCGGGAACCCCTGGGTCCAGTTACGGGGAACTCATCAAAACTCGCAGTTTTGGCCTATTCCGGCCAGTTTTGTGTGCTATTAGTCACATAATTTTGGTCCCGCTGTGATCCAAGCGTTTCCGGAACCTCATGGTCAAGTTACGGGAACTCTTCAAAACTCGCAGTTCTGGTCTATTCCCGCAAGTTTTGTATCCTATTAGTCATTGATTTTGGGCCCCGATGCCATCCGAACGTTTCGGGAACCCCAGGGTCTGGTTATGCTCGCGAGTTTTGTATGCTATTGCACACTGATGTTGGTTCCCGTTGTGATCCAAATGTTTTGGGAACCCCGGGGTCCGGTTAGGGGGAACTCGTCAAAACTCGCAGTTTTAGCCTATTATGTTCAAGTTTTGTATGCTATTAGTCACTAATTTTTGGGTCCTCCTGCGATTGGGACATTTCGGGAACATCGGAGTCCGGTTACGTGCAACTCGTCAAAACTCGCGGTTTGGGCCTATTCTGGTCAGTTTTGTATGCTATTAATCACTGATTTTGCGTCCTGATGTGATCTGAATGTTTTGGAAACCCTTGGGTCCGGTTACCGGGAACTCGTAAAAACTCACAGTTTTGGCCTATTCCTACCAATTTTGTATGCTATTAGTCACATAATTTGGTTCTCCCTGTGATCCAAGCGTTTCCGGAACCTCGTGGTCCAGTTACGGGAACTCTTCAAAACTCGCAGTTCTGGCCTATTCTCGCAAGTTGTGTATCCTATTAGTCATTGATTTTGGGCCCCGATGCCATCCGAACGTTTCCGGAACACCTTGGTCCGGTTATGGGGAACTCGTCAAAACTCGTAGTTTTGGTCTATTCTCGCGAGTTTTGTACGCTATTGCACACTGATTTTGGTTCCCGTTGCGATCCAAACATTTTGGGAACCCCTGGGTTCGGTTACGGGGAACTCGTCAAAACTCAAAGTTTTGGTCTATTCTGGCCAGTTTTGTATGCTATTACTTACAGATTTTGGGTCCCGCTGCGATCCGAACGTTTTTGGAACCCCAGGGTCCGGTTACGGGGAACTCATCAAAACTCAAAGTTTTGGTCTATTCTGGCCAGTTTTGTATGCTATTACTCACTGATTTTGGGTACCGCTGCGATCCGATCGTTTCGGGAACCCCGGGGTCCGGTTACGGAGAACTCGTCAAAACTCGCAGTTTTGCCTATTCTGACAAGTTTTGCATGCTATTACTCACTGATTTTTGGTCCTAATGTGATGTGAATGTCTCGGATACCCCGGGGTCCTGTTACGGGGAACTCATCACAACTCGCATTTGTTGCCAATACGGGGTAGTTTTGTATGCTATTACTCACTGATTTTGGGTCCCAATGCGATCTGAACGTTTCAGTAACCCCGGGGTCTGGTTACGGGGAACTCTTCCAAACTCGCAGTTTTAGCCTGTTCCGGCCAGTTTTGTATGCTATTACTCACTGATTTTGGACCCCGCTGCGATTTAAGCGTTTTCCGAACCCCGAGGTCTTGTTACGGGGAACTCGTCAAAACTTACAGTTTTAGCCTAATCTGTCCAGGTTTTGTATGCTATGAGTCCCTAATTTTGGGTCCTCCTGTGATCCGGACGTTTTGGGAACCTTGGGGTCCGGTTACGTGGAACTCGTAGAAACTCGCGGTTTGGGCCTATTCTGTTCATTTTTGTATGCTATTAGTCACTGGTTTTGGTTCCCGGTGTGATTCGAATGTTTCGGGACGCCTTGGGTCTGTTTACGGGGAACTCGTAAAAACTCACAGTTTTGGCCTGTTCCGGCCAGTTTTGTATCCTATTAGTGAAAGAATTTGGGTCTCGCTGTGATCCAAGCGTTTCCGGAACCTCGGGGTCCGGTTACGGGAACTCTTCAAAACTCACAGTTCTGGGCTATTCCCGCCAGTTTTGTATCCTATTAGTCATTGATTTTGGGCCCCGGTACCATCCGAACGTTTCGGGAACCCCGTGGTCTGGTTATGGGGAACTCGTCAAAACTCGTAGTTTTGGTCTATTATCGCGAGTTTTGTACGCTATTACACACTGGTTTTGGTTCCCGCGGCGATCCAAACTTTTTGGAAACCCCGGGGTCCCGTTACGGGGAACTCGTCAAAACTCAAAGTTTTGGTCTATTCTGGCCAGTTTTGTATGCTATTACTCACTGATTTTGGGTCGTGATGCGATGTGAATGTTTTTGAAACCCCAGGATCCTGTTAAGGGGAACTCATAAGAACTCACATTTTTGGCCAATACCGGCCAATTTTGTATGCTATTACTCACTGATTTTGGGTCCTGCTGCGATACGAATATTTCGGAACCCCGGGGTCCGGTTACGTGGAACTCGTCAAAACTCATAGTTTGGCCTGTTCTCGCTAGTTATGTATGCTATTAATCACTAATTTTGGACCCAGTTGCGATTCAAGCATTTCGCGAACCCTGAGGTCTAGTTACGGGGAACTCGTCAAAACTCGCAGTTTTAGCCTATTCTGTCGAGGTTTTGTATGCTATTAGTCAATAATTTTGGGTCCTCCTGCTATCGAGACGTTTTCGTTCCCTCGGGGTCCGGTTACGTGCAACTCGTCCAAACTCGCAGTTTGGGCCTATTCTGGTCATTTTTGTATGCTATTAGTCACTGATTTGGGGTCCGAGTGTGATCCGAATGTTTTGGGAACCCTTGGGTCTTGTTACGGGGACCTTTTAAAAACTCGCAGTTTTGGCCTATTGCAGCCAGTTTTGTATGCTATTAGTCAGATAATTTGGGTCCCGTTGTGATCCAAGCATTTCCGGAAACTCGGGGTCCGGTTACGGGGAACTCGTCAAAACTCGCAGATTTGGCTTATTATGGCCAGTTTCGTATGCTATTACTCACTGATTTTGGGTCGTGATCTGATCTGAATGTTTCAGAAACCCCGGGGTCCTGTTACGAGGAACTCGTCAGAACTCGCATTTTTGGCCAGTACCGACCAGTTTTGTATACTACTACTCACTGATTTTGCGTCCCGCTGCGATCCGAATGTTTCTGGAACCCCGAGTTCCGGTTACGTGGAACTCGTCAAAACTCATAGTTTTGCCTATTCTGGCTAGTTCTGTATGCTATTACTCACTGATTTTGAATCCCGCTTGATTCAAGCGTTTCACGAACCACGAGGTCTAGTTACGATGAACTCGTCAAAACTCGCAGTTTTAGCCTATTCTGTCCAGGTTTTGTATGCTATTAGTCATTCATTTTCGGTCCTCCAGCGATCCGGACGTTTCGGGAACCTCGAGGTCCGGTTACGTGCAACAGGTCAAAATTCGCAGTTTGGGCCTATTCTGGTCATTTTTGTATGCTATTAGTCACTGATTTCGGGTCCTGATGTGATCCGAATGTTTCGGGAACCCTTGGGTCTGGTTACGGGGAACTCGTAAAAACTCGCAGTTTTGGCCTGTTCCGGCCACTTTTGTATATTATTAGTCAGATAGTTTGGGTCCTGCTGTGATCCAAGTGTTTCCGGAAACTCGGGGTCCGGTTATGGGAATTCTTCAAAACTCGTAGTTCTGGGCTATTCCCGCCTGTTTTGTATCCTATTAGTCATTGATTTCGGGCCCTGTTGCCATCCGAACGATTCGGGAACCCCGGGGTCCGGTTATGGGGAACTCGTCAAAGCTCGTAGTTTTGGCCTATTCTCGCCAGTTTTGTACGCTATTATACATTGGTTTTGTTTCCCACTACGATCCAAATGTTTCGGAAACCGCGGGGTCCGATTAAGGGGAACTCGTCAAAACTCAAAGTTTTGGTCTATTCTGGCCAGTTTTGTATGCTATTACTCACTGATTTTGCGTCGTGTTGCTATCCGAATGTTTCGGGAACCCCGGTGTCCGGTTACGGGGAACTCGTCAAAACTCGCAGATTTAGCCTATTATGGCCAGTTTCGTATGCTATTACTCACTGATTTTGGGTCCTGATGTGATCTGAATGTTTCGGAAACCCCGGGTTCTTCTTACGGGGAACTCGTCAGAACTCGCATTTTTGGCCAATAGCGGCCAGTTTTGTAAGCTATTACTCACTGATTTTGGGTCCCGCTATGATCCGAATGTTTCTGGAACCCCGGGTCCCGGTTACGTGGAACTCGTCAAAACTCATAGTTTTGCCTATTCTGGCTAGTTCTGTATGCTATTACTCATTGATTTTGGATCCCGCTGCGATTCAAGCGTTTCACGAACCATGAGGTCTAGTTACGGGGAACTCGTCAATACTCACAGTTTTAGCCTATTCTGTCCAGGTTTTGTGTGCTATTAGTCATTAATTTTCGGTCCTCCTGCGATCCGGACATTTCGGGAACCTCGGGGTCGGGTTACGTACAACTCGTCAAAATTCGCATTTTTGGCCTATTCTGGTCATTTTTGTATGCTATTAGTCACTGATTTTGGGTCCCGGTGTGATCCGAATGTTTCGGGACCCCTTGGGTCCGGTTACGGGGAACTCGTAAAAACTCGCAGTTTTGGCCTATTCCGACCAGTTTTGTATGCTATTAGTCAGATAATTTGGGTCCTGCTGTGATCCAAGCATTTCCAGAACCTCGGGGTTCGGTTACACGAACTCTTCAAAAGTCGCAGTTCTGGCCTATTCCCGCCAGTTTTGTATCCTATTAGTCATTGATTTTGGGACCCGATGCCATCCGAACGTTTCGGGAACCCTGGGGTCCGGTTATGGGGAACTCGTCCAAACTCGTAGTTTTGGTCTATTCTCGCGAGTTTTGTACGCTAAGACACACTGATTTTGGTTCCCGCTGCGATCTAAACGTTTTGGAAACCACGGGATCCGGTTACGGGGAACTCGTCAAAACTCAAAGTTTTGGTCTATTCTGGCCAGTTTTGTATGCTATTACTCACTTATTTTGGGTTCCGCTGTGATCCGAACGTTTCGGGAACCCCGGGGTCCGGTTACGGGGAACTCGTCAAAACTCGCAGATTTGGCATATTCTTGCATGTTTTTAATGCTATTACACTGATTTTGGGTCCTGATGTCATCTGAATGTTTCGGCAACCCCGGGATCCTGTTACGGGGAACCCATCAGAACTCGCATTTTTGGCCAATACCGGCCAATTTTGTATGCTATTACTCACTGATTTTGGGTCCCACTGGGATTCGAATGTTTCTGGAAACCCGGGGTCCGATTACGTGGAACTCGTCAAAACTCATAGTTTGGCCTATTCTCGCTAGTTCTGTATGCTATTACTCACTGATTTTGGATCCCGCTGCGATTCAAGAGTTTCACGAACTCCGACGTCTAGTTACGGGGAACTCGTCAAAACTTGCAGTTTTAGCCTATTCTCTCCAGGTTTTGTATGCTATTAGTCACTAATTTTGGGTCCTCCTGCGATTCGGACGTTTCAGGAACCTCGGGGTCCGGTTACGTACTACTCGTCAAAATTCACAGTTTGGGCCTATTCTAGTCATTTTCGTATGCTATTAGTCACTGATTTTGAGTCCCGGTGTGATCTGAATGTTTCGGGAACCCTTGGGTCCGGTGACGGGGAACTCGTAAAAACTCGCATTTTTGGCCTATTCCGGCCAGTTTTGTATGCTATTAGTCAGATAATTTGGGTCCTGCTGTGATCCAAGCGTTTCCGGAACCTCGGGGTTTGGTTACGGGAACTCTTCAAAACTCGCAGTTGTGGCCTATTCCCGCTAGTTTTGTATCCTATTAGTCATTGATTTTGGGCACCGATTGTCACGCCCAAGATGCGACCCTATCCTCAATTTGTCACGAGGGCCTCGTCAGGGATAGAAGCGCATCTCGTCGTGTCGCAAGAATGATATCGTTACAAGTACATGTACTAAAAGAAGAGATATATGGAATTGGCTTACACTCGCCACAAGCTACATCAGAGTCACATCAGTACATTACATAAACATCAAGAGTAATAGCAGGGTCCGACTACGAACGAAAACAAACGAGAAAAATAAGAACGACGTCCATCCTTGCTATCCCAGGCTGCCGGCCTAGAACCCATCCTAGATCGATGAAGAAGAAGAAGAAGAAGCAACTCCATATGAACAATCAACACGCTCGCGTCAAGTAACCTTTACCTGTACCTGCAACTGGTGTTGTAGTAATCTGTGAGCCCAAGGGGACTCATCAATCTCATTTACAAAGGTATCAAGACTAGCAAAGCTTAATGGGTGAGGCATGCTTAAGTGGTGAGGTTGCAGCAGCGGCTAAGCATATATTTGGTGGCTAAACTTACGATTACCAGAAATAAGAGGGGGGGTGATCTATGCATAACGGACGTGAACTACTGATGATCAAGTGAATGATCCTGAACACCTACGTACGTCAGACATAACCCCACCGTGTCCTCGATCGGAGAAAGAACTCACAAAAAAGACAGTCACGGTTACGCACACAGTTGGCATATTTTAATTAATTTAACTTCAAGTTATCTAGAACCAGTGTTAAACAAAGTTTCCACGTTGCCACATAACCACGGGCATGGCTTTCCGAAAGATTTAACCCTGCAGGGGTGCTCCAACTAGTCCATCACAAATTACCACAAGCCGCATAGAAATCCTCAATCACGAAGCTCGCGATCTCGTCGGATTCCCTAGTGGAAAACCACAACTCTGAGATTACCCAAAGAATCACCGGAATCCCGATGCACAAGATATCTTGTCAAAGGTAAAACTAATCCAGCAAGGCCGCCCGAAGTGTCGACGATCCCGATAGGAGTCGCGTACCTCGTTCTCAGGACACAACGGATAAGCGAAGCGTACGGATACCAAACCTCGAGTTTCCTCGCGGTGACCCCGCACGATGCTCTATTTTGGACCAACACTCATGAGGAGCACTGGCCCGGGGGTTGATTAAAATAGTCCGCGGGTGCCGGCGGGTCCCTATGCATTATTATTAGGTTATTAGGCAAATTTAGTACCAAAGTTGGGCCTTGCCAGACCAGTCTTAATCTAAAACGAATTATCAAGGGGGTCCCCATAACAACCCCAATCGTGTTAGGAGCGCTCATTTATGGAACATAACACCGGTAGCCGGAAACTAAGGGTGCAATGGTGGAACAAAACACCAGGCTAGAAAAGGGCCGAGCCTTCCACCTTTTACCAAGTATATAGGTCCATTAAATTAAATAGCATTAATATGGTCATATAACAAGGAGCCCATGTTTTCACATGGAAGCAACTTCACCTGCAACTAGCAACGCTAACAACAGGATTAAGCAAGCGGTAACATAGCCAATCAGTGGTTTGCTAGGTCGAACAGGTTGAAGGTATTCATGGCATTGTTGAGAGGCTGATATTTAACATGTGATAGGCAACAAGACATAATCGATAGAATTGATAAAACTAGCATGGCAATGATGGTAATGGTATCTGGGGAAATGGTCATCTTGCCTGAGATCCCGCTTGGAAGAAGAATGCCTCCATGAAGCAGACGAACCGATGTAGTCGAACGGGTCCTCACAATCCGACACGCTGCGAAACTCTATCGAGACGAAGCAAACCGGAAACACAAATCAACACACGGAATTCTCCACACGATGCACAACACAAATGATGCATGAGCAGCTGAAAACATGCAAGTCACGGCATGACAATCCACACAATCAAACACTACACATTAAGTGAAGTTCAATATGCAGCGAGTTACATATTGGCAAAACTCCACATACAGATTATTTAGTGCTATCTCGATTAGGTATACGACAATATTAAATGTTGTTAAACATGGAAAGAGGTGAAGCGCAAATTAAACTACATATCTAGGCAATTTAAATGAGGTCGGAAATGACATATAGCACCTCCGAAACGACCTCACATGTTAATTTACAATTCTGTCCAGATCTGAACTAACACATTTAATTAGCTGTTAAACAGAAAAACAAATAGGTTCACGTGATTCTACGCGTCATGTCAAGCAATCTACACATAAAGATCATCTCCAATGGAGCTACGGTTCGAAAGATACAAGCACCGCAAGATATGATGGCATGAATGCAATATGTGTGCAACGACGGTCAGGAGCACTTCAAAACATACAAATAGCAAGAGAAAATGAAACTACACAAGATTCTAAGAAATTTTCATGTAGGACACGATCAAATCGGAGCTACGGTTCAACATCTACAAGCAAAACAAGAAAACACTACAATCTGCCAAAATCAGCCACATAGCATTTTCTACACCCCACAACTACGAGCTACACTACTCCGATAAACTCAAGCAAGGCATGACAAGAGATAGGGCAAGAAGCACTACTACAAACAACCAACAACAACTATCATGGCATCATGGATCACTAGGAAAAGAAGACACAAAATGGCATCTCACACACTATTTCAGACTTAGTGAAAATTACACCTCATGAAAGTGCAGTTTTCGATCTGAAGCATTATTGACAGCAGAGAAATCCTAAGCTACAGGTATCCAAATGGCATGAAAATTTACAGCATGCTAGAGAAACACAAGGGGTACGACTAACTCCATTGGACCAACCTCAAAAGAGCTACACATCAAAAGATACAAGCAAGACAAGACAACAACAAAATATAACAGATTTCAGACTTAGAAATATTTCAGCACCTCCAAATCAGCACTATTTCTAGCAACTTGAGAGCAAGAAAATCACACCTAAACATGCATTTCTATTGCAACGAAAAATACTAGGGGCTAGACAAAACATCCAAGAACAACTCCCTAGTTGACAACTTAATCAAACGGAGCACGGAATAAATACTACGAATTAAACAAAAGAGCATCACGGCAAAATATCTCGCGAACTAACTTACTCAAAAGCTAAAACTAATTGCACAGAAAAATCACATGGATTTTTCTACCCCGGAGACATATAAAATGTGTGGGGTTGCACAACAATATAATGCCACACGAAACTAGGGCATTTGAATATACGTTATTTTTCTGGAATTTAATTAATTCCGAAAATCCCTAAAAATAATAACCTACTGGGCCTATCTACTATCGGGCCGAAACTAGGGCGCATCACAACTAAAATGCAACTGGGTGAGGAAAAAGGAGGGCAGGGAGGAGGATCTCACCTCGGGCCGGGTCGAACTAGGCCTGGGGCTGCTGCTGCTGCCTCAGCCTGAAGGAGCTGCCAGCTGGGCCGGCTCGGGGCCCAGGCAGCTGGCGCGGAGCGGCCCACGCGAGGGGGAGGCGAGCGCTGCGCCTCGTCGCGTCGTCCTCCCCGCACAAACCGTGGCGGCGCGACAGAGAGCCACCGGAGGAGCTCCAGGCAGCTGCGAGGGGAACCGGCGGGGAATGCAGGCGCGGGACGGATCCGACCACCGGGGCTCCGTTCCCGGTGGTGGCGGCTCGAGGCGGCGCTCGGGCACGGAGATCGGCGGCGGCATATCCTCGACTGGGCGAGGTAGTTCGCGGCGGCCGGCGAACCCTTGGGCAGCGGACGGGGGCTTCCAGGGCGGCGGCGGGCGGGCAGGGAGAGGCGGCGGTAGCCACCGGCGGGCGCGGAGCCGGGGCACGGGAGCTCGGGATTAGAGGAGGCGCAGGAGCAAGGGCACAGGAGGCGGCTGCCATGGGAGGGAGCTCGGGCAGGAGGAGGGAGGCGCCCTGGGCCGTTGGATCCGAGATCCGACGGTCCAGATCGGGTGAGCTAGGATGGATCAAATCTGGGGAAGAGAGATGGTTGCTAGGGTTTCGGGAATTGCACGCTTTTCAAGGCAGGGTTAGGGGAGACCTAAAATGGAAGGGAAGGTGTGTTTAAATAAGAAAGGGGGGCTAGGTTAACCGGAATTCCGTTCCGGATCCAACCGCGGGGTCGGATTCGACTAATTCCGAACGCGGGAAAACGGTTACGAGGCCGTGAAGAGTGAATATCTGGAGACGAGAGGGAGAACGGGCGGCGCGACAACGAATTTTTAAAACACCGACACACGTCCGACGGTAGACCGAATACGGTGCCGCTACGGTCGACCGTTCGGGTACCAGACGGACTCCGACCGCGACGAAATTGGACAGGCGGCCTGGCTATATTAAAATAGGACCACATGTCAAATCTCAATCCGATTAGAGAAATGTTTACGCACACTTTCAAAACAGGGTTCGAACGAAGCCGCGGGCGCGTGCGTGTGCGGTCGGGCTCAGAACGGACAACGAAGCGAACCGGCAACTAACAACAGATGCAAGTTTTGAAAACAGGCGGCAACGGAGATGCCGATGCAATGCAGATGATGTGCATGATGCAATGATTATGCGACAAAAGAAAATAGACACATGACGAAAACGGAAAGAGAGGGGAATCTTCTGGAACGTCGGCATCGGGCTGTCACACCGATGCCATCCGAACGTTTCGGGAACCCTCGGGTCAGGTTATGGAGAACTCGTCCAAACTCGTAGTTTTGGTCTATTCTCGCGAGTTTTGAACGCTATTACACACTGATTGTGATTCCCGGTGCGATCCAAACGTTTTGGAAACCCCTGGGTCCAGTTACGGGGAACTCGTCAAAACTCAAAGTTTTGGTCCATTCTAGCCAGTTTTGTATGCTATTAATCACTGATTTTGGGTCTCGCTGCGATCCGAACGTTTCAGGAACCCCGGGGTCCGGTTACGGGGAACTCGTGAAAACTCACAGATTTGGCCTATTCTAGCCAGTTTTGTATGCTATTACTCACTGATTTTGGGTCCTGATGTGATCTGAATGTTTCGGAAACCCCGGGATCCTGTTACGGGGAACTCATCAGAACTCGCATTTTTGGCCAATACCGGCCAATTTTGTACGCTATTACTCACTGATTTTGGGTCCCGCTGCGATTCGAATGTTTCAGGAACCCCGGGGTCCGATTACGTGGAACTAGTCAAAACTCATAGTTTTGCCTATTCTGGCTAGTTCTGTATGCTATTACTCACTGATTTTGGATCCCGCTGCGATTAAAGTGTTTCACGAACCCCGACGTCTAGTTACGGGGAACTCGTCAAAACTCGCAGTTTTAGCCTATTCTGTCCAGGTTTTGTATGCTATTAGTCAATAATTTTGGGTCCTCCTACGATCGGGACGTTTCAGGAACCTCGGGGTCTGGTTACGTGCAACTCGTCAAAACTCGCAGTTTGGGACTATTCTGGTCATTTTTGTATTTTATTAGTCACTGATTTGGGGTCCCGGTGTGATCCGAATGTTTCGGAAACCCTTGGGTCCCGTTACGGGGAACTCGTAAAAACTCGTAGTTTTGGCCTATTCCGGCCAGTTTTGTATGCTATTAGTCAGATAATTTGGGTCCCGCTGTGATCCAAGCGTTTCCGGAAAATCGGGGTCCGGTTACGGGAACTCTTCAAAACTCGCAGTTCTGGGCTATTCCCGCCAGTTTTGTATCCTATTAGTCATTGATTTCGGGCACCGATGCCATCCGAACGTTTCAGGAACCCGAGGGTCCGGTAATGGGGAACTCATAAAAACTCGTAATTTTTGTCTATTCTCGCGAGTTTTGTACGCTATTATACATTGGTTTTGGTACCCGCTGCGATCTAAACGTTTTGGAAACCCCGGGGTCCGGTCACGGGGAACTCGTCAAAACTCAAAGTTTTGGTCTATTCTGGCCAGTTTTGTATGCTATTACTCACTGATTTTGCGTCCTGCTGCGATCCGAACGTTTCGGGAACCCCGGGGTCCGGTTACGGGAACTTGTCAAAACTCGCAGATTTGGCCTATTATGGCCAGTTTCGTATGTTATTACTCACTTATTTTGGGTCCTGATGTGATTTGAATGTTTCGGAAACCCCGGGGTCCTGTTACGTGGAACTCGTCAAAACTCATAGTTTTGCCTATTCTGCCTAGTGCTGTATGTTATTACTCACTGATTTTGGATCCCGCTGCGATTCAAGCGTTTCGCGAACCCCGAGGTCTAGTTACGGGGAACTCGTGAAAACTCGCAGTTTTAGCCTATTCTGTCCAGGTTTTGTATGCTATTAGGCAATAATTTTGGGTCCTTCTGCGATCCGGACGTTTCGGGAACCCCGGGGTTCGGTTATGGGGAACTCGTCCAAACTTGTAGTTTTGGTCTATTCTCGCGAGTTTTGTACGCTATTACACACTGATTTTGGTTCCCGTTGCGATCCAAACGTTTTGGAAACCCCGGGGTCCGGTTAGGGGGAACTCGTCAAAACTCAAAGTTTTTGTCTATTCTGGCCAGTTTTGTATGCTATTACTTACTGATTTTCGGTCCCGCTGGGATCCGAATGTTTCGGGAACCCCGGGGTCCGGTCACAGGGAACTCATCAAAACTCGCAGATTTGGCCTATTCTAGCCAGTTTTGTATGCTATTACTCACTGATTTTGGGTCCTGATGTGATCTGAATGTTTCGCAAACCACGGGATCCTGTTACGGGGAACTCATCAGAACTCGCATTTTTGGCCATCACTGATTTTGGGTCCGGCTGCGATCCGAATGTTTCTCGAACCCCGGGTTCCGATAACGTGGAACTCGTCAAAACTCATAGTTTGGCCTATTCTGGCTAGTTCTGTATGCTATTACTCACTGATTTTGGATCCCGCTGCGATTCAAGCGTTTCACGAACCACGAGGTCTAGTTACGGGGAACTCGTCAAAACTCGCAGTTTTAGCCTATTCTGTCCAGGTTTCGTATGCTATTAGTCATTAATTTTCGGTCCTCCTGCGATCCGGACGTTTCGGGAACCTCGGGGTCCGGTTACTTGCAACTCGTCAAAAGTCGCAGTTTGGGCCTATTATGGTTATTTTTGTATGATATTAGTCACTGACTTTGGGTCCCAGTGTGATCCGAATGTTTTGGGAACCCTTGGGTCCCGTTACGGGGAACTCGTAAAAACTCGCACTTTTGGCCTATTCCGGCCTGTTTTGTATGTTATTAGTCAGATAATTCGGGTCCTGCTGTCATCCAAGCGTTTCTGGAACCTCGGGGTTCAGTTATGGGAACTCTTCAAAACTCGCATCTCTGGCCTATTCCCGCCAGTTTTGTATCCTATTAGTCATTGATTTTGGGCCCCGATGCCATCCGAACGTTTCGGGAACACTCGGGTCCGGTTATGGGGAACTCGTCCAAACTCGTAGTTTTGGTCTAATTTCGCGAGTTTTGTACGCTATTACACACTGATTTTGGTTCCCGCTACGATCCAAACGTTTTGGAAACCCCGGGGTCCGGCTACGGGGAACTCGTCAAAACTCAAAGTTTTGGTCTATTCTGGCCAGTTTTGTATGCTATTACTTACTGATTTTGGGTCCCGCTGCGATCCGAACATTTCGGGAACCCCGGGGTCCGGTTACGGGAACTCGTCAAAACTCGCAGATTTGGCCTATTATGGCCAGTTTCGTATGTTATTAATCACTTATTTTGGGTCCTGATGTGATTTGAATGTTTCGGAAACCCCGGGGTCCTGTTACGTGGAACTCGTCAAAACTCATAGTTTTGCCTATTCTGCCTAGTTCTGTATGTTATTACTCACTGATTTTGGATTCCGCTGCGATTCAAGCGTTTCGCGAATGCCAAGGTCTAGTTACGGGGAACTCGTCAAAACTCGCAGTTTTAGCCTATTCTGTCCAGGTTTTGTATGCTATTAGTCATTAATTTTGGGTCCTCCTGCGATCCGGACGTTTCGGGAACCCCGGGGTTCGGTTATGGGGAACTCGTCCAAACTTGTAGTTTTGGTCTATTCTCGCGAGTTTTGTACGCTATTACACACTGATTTTGGTTCCCGTTGCGATCCAAACGTTTTGGAAACCCCGGGGTCCGGTTATGGGGAACTCGTCAAAACTCAAAGTTTTTGTCTATTCTGGCCAGTTTTGTATGCTATTACTTACTGATTTTGGGTCCCGCTGCGATCCGAATGTTTCGGGAACCCCGGGGTCCGGTCACAGGGAACTCGTCAAAACTCGCAGATTTGGCCTATTCTGGCCAGTTTTGTATGCTATTACTCACTGATTTTGGGTCCTGATGTGATCTGAATGTTTCGCAAACCACGGGGTCCTGTTACGGGGAACTCATCAGAACTCGCATTTTTGGCCAATACCGGCCAATTTTGTATGCTATTACTCACTGATTTTGGGTCCGGCTGCGATCCGAATGTTTCTGGAACCCCGGGTTCCGGTAACGTGGAACTCGTCAAAACTCATAGTTTGGCCTATTCTGGCTAGTTCTGTATGCTATTACTCACTGATTTTGGATCCCGCTGCGATTCAAGCGTTTCACGAACCACGAGGTCTAGTTACGGGGAACTCGTCAAAACTCGCAGTTTTAGCCTATTCTGTCCAGGTTTCGTATGCTATTAGTCATTAATTTTCAGTCCTCCTGCGATCTGGACGTTTCGGGAACCTCGGGGTCCGGTTACTTGCAACTCGTCAAAATTCGCGGTGTGGGCCTATTCTGGTTATTTTTGTATGATATTAGTCACTGATTTTGGGTCCCGGTGTGATCCGAATGTTTTGGGAACCCTTGGGTCCCGTTACGTGGAACTCGTAAAAACTCGCAGTTTTGGCCTATTCCGGCCTGTTTTGTATGTTATTAGTCAGATAATTCGGGTCCTGCTGTCATCCAAGCTTTTCCGGAACCTCGGGGGTTCGGTGATGGGAACTCTTCAAAACTCGCATCTCTGGCCTATTCCCGCCAGTTTTGTATCCTATTAGTCATTGATTTTGGGCCCCGATGCCATCCGAACGTTTCGGGAACACTCGGGTCCGGTTATGGGGAACTCGTCCAAACTCGTAGTTTTGGTCTAATTTCGCGAGTTTTGTACGCTATTACACACTGATTTTGGTTCCCGCTGCGATCCAAACGTTTTGGAAACCCCGGGGTCCGGTTACGGGGAACTCGTCAAAACTCAAAGTTTTGGTCAATTCTGGCCAGTTTTGTATGCTATTACTTACTGATTTTGGGTCCCGCTGCGATCCGAACGTTTCGGGAACCCCGGGGTCCGGTTACGGGAACTCATCAAAACTCGCAGATTTGGCCTATTATGGCCAGTTTCGTATGTTATTACTCACTTATTTTGGGTCCTGATGTGATTTGAATGTTTCGGAAACCCCGGGGTCCTGTTACGTGGAACTCGTCAAAACTCATAGTTTTGCCTATTCTGCCTAGTTCTGTATGTTATTACTCACTCATTTTGGATTCCGCTGCGATTCAAGCGTTTCGCAAACCCCGAGGTCTAGTTACGGGGAACTCGTCAAAACTCGCAGTTTTAGCCTATTCCGTCCAGGTTTTGTATGCTATTAGTCAATAATTTTGGGTCCTCCTGCGATCCGGACGTTTCGGGAACCCCGGGGTTCGGTTATGGGGAACTCGTCCGAACTTGTAGTTTTGGTCTATTCTCGCGAGTTTTGTACGCTATTACACACTGATTTTGGTTCCCGTTGCGATCCAAACGTTTTGGAAACCCCGGGGTCCGGTTATGGGGAATTCGTCAAAACTCAAAGTTTTTGTCTATTCTGGCCAGTTTTGTATGCTATTACTTACTGATTTTGGGTCCCGCTGCGATCCGAATGTTTCGGGAACCCCGGGGTCCGGTCACAGGGAACTCGTCAAAACTCGCAGATTTGGCCTATTCTGGCCAGTTTTGTATGCTATTACTCACTGATTTTGGGTCCTGATGTGATCTGAATGTTTCGCAAACCACGGGGTCCTGTTACGGGGAACTCATCAGAACTCGCATTTTTGGCCAACACCGGCCAATTTTGTATGCTATTACTCACTGATTTTGGGTCCGGCTGCGATCCGAATGTTTCTGGAACCCCGGGTTCCGGTAACGTGGAACTCGTCAAAACTCATAGTTTGGCCTATTCTGGCTAGTTCTGTATGCTATTACTCACTGATTTTGGATCCCGCTGCGATTCAAGCGTTTCACGAACCACGAGGTCTAGTTACGGGGAACTCGTCAAAACTCGCAGTTTTAGCCTATTCTGTCCAGGTTTCGTATGCTATTAGTCACTGATTTTGGGTCCCGGTGTGATCCGAATGTTTTGGGAACACTTGGGTCCCGTTACGGGGAACTCGTAAAAACTCGCTGTTTTGGCCTATTCCGGCCTGTTTTGTATGTTATTAGTCAGATAATTCGGGTCCTGCTGTCATCCAAGCGTTTCCGGAACCTCGGGGGTTCGGTGATGGGAACTCTTCAAAACTCGCATCTCTGGCCTATTCCCGCCAGTTTTGTATCCTAGTAGTCATTGATTTTGGGCCCCGATGCCATCCGAACGTTTCGGGAACACTCGGGTCCGGTTATGGGGATCTCGTCCAAACTCGTAGTTTTGGTCTAATTTCGCGAGTTTTGTACGCTATTACACACTGATTTATGTTCCCGCTGCGATCCAAACGTTTTGGAAACCCCGGGGTCCGGTTACGGGGAACTCGTCAAAACTCAAAGTTTTGGTCACTGATTTTGGGTCCTGCTGCGATCCGAACGTTTCGGGAACCCCGGGGTCCGGTTACGGGAACTCGTCAAAACTCGCAGCTTTGGCCTATTATGGCTAGTTTCGTATGTTATTACTCACTTATTTTGGGTCCTGATGTGATTTGAATGTTTCGGAAACCCCGGGGTCCTGTTACGTGGAACTCGTCAAAACTCATAGTTTTGCCTATTCTGCCTAGTTCTGTATGTTATTACTCACTGATTTTGGATCCCGCTACGATTCAAGCGTTTCGCGAACCCCGAGGTCTAGTTACGGGGAACTCGTCAAAACTCGCAGTTTTAGCCTATTCTGTCCAGGTTTTGTATGCTATTAGTCAATAATTTTGGGTCCTCCTGCGATCCGGACGTTTCGGGAACCTCGGGGTCAGGTTACGTGCAACTCGTCAAAACTCGCAGTTTGGGCCTATTCTGTTCATTTTTGTATGCTATTAGTCACTGATTTGGGGTCCCGGTGTGACCCAAATGTTTCGGGAACCCTTGGGTCTGGTTACGGGGAACTCATAAAAACTCGTAGTTTTGGCCTATTCCGGCCAGTTTTGTATGTTATTAGTCAGATAATTTGGGTCCGCTGTGATCCAAGCGTTGCCGGAAACTCGGGTTCCGGTTATGTGAACTCTTCAAAACTCGCAGTCCTCGGCTATTCCCGCCAGTTTTGTATCCTATTAGTCATTGATTTCGGGCCTGGATGCCATCCGAACGTTTCGGGAACCCCGGGGTCCGGTTATGGGGAACGCCTCCAAACTTGTAGTTTTGGTCTATTCTCGCGAGTTTTGTACGCTATTACACACTGATTTTGGTTCCCGTTGTGATCCAAACGTTTTGGAAACCCCGGGGTCCGGTTATGGGGAACTCGTCAAAACTCAAAGTTTTGGTCTATTCTGGCCAGTTTTGGATGCTATTACTTACTGATTTTGGGTCCCGCTGCGATCTGAACGTTTCGGGAACCCCGGGGTCCGATTACGAGGAACTCGTCAACACTCGCAGATTTGGCCTATTCTGGCCAGTTTTGTATGCTATTACTTACTGATTTTGGGTCCTGATGTGATCTGAATGTTACGCAAACAACGGGATCCTGTTTCGGGGAAGTCATCAGAACTCGCATTTTTGGCCAATACCGGCCAATTTTGTATGCTATTACTCACTGATTTTGGGTCCCGTTGCGATTCGAATGTTTCTGGAACCCCGGGGTCGGATTACGTGGAACTCGTCAAAACTCATAGTTTGGCCTATTCTGGCTAGTTCTGTATGCTATTACTCACTGATTTTGGATCCCGCTGCGATTCAAGCGTTTCACGAACCCCGACGTCTAGTTACGGGGAACTTGTCAAAACTCGTAGTTTTAGCCTATTCTGTCTAGGTTTTGTATGCTATTAGTCACTAATTTTGGGTCCTCCTGCGATCTGGACGTTTCGGGAACCTCGGGGTCCGGTTACATGCAACTCGTGAAAATTCAAAGTTTGGGCCTATTCTGGTCATTTTTGTATGCTATTAGTCACTGATTTTGAGTGCCGATGTGATCCGAATGTTTCGGGAACCCTTGGGTCCGGTTATGGGGAACTCGTAAAAACTCGCAGTTTTGGCCTATTCCCGCCAGTTTTGTATCCTATTAGTCATTGATTTTGGGCCCCGATGCCATCCGAACGTTTCGAGAACCCCGGGGTCCGGTTATGGGGAACTCGTCCAAACTCGTAGTTTTGCTCTATTCTCGCGAGTTTTGGACGCTATTACACACTGATTTTGGTGCCTCGGCGATCTAAACATTTTGGAAACCCCGGGGTCCGGTTACGGGGAACTTGTCAAAACTCAAAGTTTGGGTCTATTCTAGCTAGTTTTGTATGCTATTACTCACTTATTTTGGGTCCCGCTGCGATGCGAACGTTTCGGGAACCCCGGGGTCCGGTTACGGGGAACTCGTAAAAACTCGCAGTTTTGGCCTATTCCCGCCTGTTTTGTATGTTATTAGTCACATAATTCGGGTCGTGCTGTCATCCAAGCGTTTCCGGAACCTCGGGGGTCGGTTATGGGAACTCTTCAAAATTCGCATCTCTGGCCTTTTCCCGCCAGTTTTGTATCCTATTAGTCATTGATGTTGGGCCCCGATGCCATCCGAACGTTTCGGGAACACTTGGGTCCGGTTATGGGGAACTCGTCCAAACTCGTAGTTTTGGTCTAATTTCGCGAGTTTTGTACGCTATTACACACTGATTTTGGTTCCCGCTGCGATCCAAACGTTTTGCAAACCCCGGGGTCCGGTTACGGGGAACTCGTCAAAACTCAAAGTTTTGGTCAATTCTGGCCAGTTTTGTATGCTATTACTTACTGATTTTGGGTCCCGCTGCGATCCGAACGTTTCGGGAACCCCGGGGTCCGGTTACGGGAACTCGTCAAAACTCGCAGATTTGGCCTATTATGGCCAGTTGCGTATATTATTACTCACTTATTTTGGGTCCTGATGTGATTTGAATGTTTCAGAAACCCCGGGGTCCTGTTACGTAGAACTCGTCAAAACTCATAGTTTTGCCTATTCTGCCTAGTTCTGTATGTTATTACTCACTGATTTTGGGCCCCGATGCCATCCGAACGTTTCGAGAACCCCGGGGTCTAGTTACGGGGAACTCGTCCAAACTCGTAGTTTTGCTCTATTCTGTCCAGGTTTTGTATGCTATTAGTCAATAATTTTGGGTCCTCCTGCGATCCGAACGTTTTGGAAACCCCGGGGTTCGGTTACGGGGAACTTGTCAAAACTCAAAGTTTGGGTCTATTCTAGCTAGTTTTGTATGCTATTACTCACTTATTTTGGGTCCCGCTGCGATGCGAACGTTTCGGGAACCCCGGGGTCCGGTTATGGGGAACTCGTCAAAACTCAAAGTTTTTGTCTATTCTGGCCAGTTTTGTATGCTATTACTCACTGATTTTGGGTCCCGCTGCGATCTGAATGTTTCGAAAACCCCGGGATCCTGTTACGGGGAACTCATCAGAACTCGCATTTTTGGCCAATACCGACCAATTTTGTATGCTATTACTCACTGATTTTGGGTCCCATTGCGATCCGAATGTTTCTGGAACCACGGGGTCCTGTTATGTGGAACCCGTCAAAACTCATAGTTTGGCCTAATCTGGCTAGTTCTGTATGCTATTACTCACTGATTTTGGATCCCGCTGCGATTCAAGCGTTTCTGGAACCCCGACGTCTAGTTACGGGGAACTTGTCAAAACTCGCAGTTTTAGCCTATTCTGTCCAGGTTTCGTATGCTATTAGTCATTAATTTTCGGTCCTCCTGCGATCCGGACGTTTCGGGAACCTCGGGGTCCGGTTACTTGCAACTCGTCAAAATTCGCAGTTTCGGCCTATTCTGGTTATTTTTGTATGATATTAGTCACTGATTTTGGGTCCCGGTGTGATCCGAATGTTTTGGGAACCCTTGGGTCCCGTTACGGGGAACTCGTAAAAACTCGCAGTTTTGGCCTATTCCCGCCTGTTTTGTATGTTATTAGTCAGATAATTCGGGTCCTGCTGTCATCCAAGCGTTTCCGGAACCTCGGGGGTCGGTTATGGGAACTCTTCAAAATTCGCATCTCTGGCCTTTTCCCGCCAGTTTTGTATCCTATTAGTCATTGATTTTGGGCCCCGATGCCATCCGAACGTTTCGGGAACACTTGGGTCCGGTTATGGGGAACTCGTCCAAACTCGTAGTTTTGGTCTAATTTCGCGAGTTTTGTACGCTATTACACACTGATTTTGGTTCCCGCTGCGATCCAAACGTTTTAGAAACCCCGGGGTCCGGTTACGGGGAACTCGTCAAAACTCAAAGTTTTGGTCAATTCTGGCCAGTTTTGTATGCTATTACTTACTGATTTTGGGTCCCGCTGCGATCCGAACGTTTCGGGAACCCCGGGGTCCGGTTACGGGAACTCGTCAAAACTCGCAGATTTGGCCTATTATGGCCAGTTGCGTATGTTATTACTCACTTATTTTGGGTCCGGCTGCGATCCGAATGTTTCTGGAACCACGGGGTCCTGTTACGTGGAACCCGTCAAAACTCATAGTTTGGCCTATTCTGGCTAGTTCTGTATGCTATTACTCACTGGTTTTGGATCCCGCTGCGATTCAAGCGTTTCACGAACCACAAGGTCTAGTTACGGGGAACTCGTCAAAACTCGCAGTTTTAGCCTATTCTGTCCAGGTTTCGTATGCTATTAGTCATTAATTTTCGGTCCTCCTGCAATCCGGACGTTTCGGGAAACTCAGGGTCCGGTTACTTGCAACTCGTCAAAATTCGCAGTTTGGGCATATTCTGGTTATTTTTGTATGATATTAGTCACTGATTTTGGGTCCTGGTGTGATCCGAATGTTTTGGGAACCCTTGGGTCCCGTTACGGGGAACTCGTAAAAACTCGCAGTTTTGGCCTATTCCGGCCTGTTTTGTATGTTATTAGTCAGATAATTCGGGTCCTGCTGTCATCCAAGCTTTTCCGGAACCTCGGGGTTCGGTTATGGGAACTCTTCAAAACTCGCATCTCTGGCCTATTCCCGCCAGTTTTGTATCCTATTTGTCATTGATTTTGGGCCCCGATGCCATCCGAAGGTTTCGGGAACACTCGGGTCCGGTTATGGGGAACTGGTCCAAACTCGTAGTTTTGGTCTAAGTTCGCGAGTTTTGTACGCTATTACACACTGATTTTGGTTCCTGCTGCGATCCAAACGTTTTGGAAACCCCGGGGTCCGGTTACGGGGAACTCGTCAAAACTCAAAGTTTTGGTCAATTCTGGCCAGTTTTGTATGCTATTACTTACTGATTTTGGGTCCCGCTGCGATCCGAACGTTTCGGGAACCCCGGGGTCCGGTTACGGGAACTCGTCAAGACTCGCAGATTTGGCCTATTATGGCCAGTTTCGTATGTTATTACTCACTTATTTTGGGTCCTGATGTGATTTGAATGTTTCGGAAACCCCGGGGTCCTGTTACGTGGAACTCGTCAAAACTCATAGTTTTGCCTATTCTGCCTAGTTCTATATGTTATTACTCACTGATTTTGGATCCCGCTGCGATTCAAGCGTTTCGCGAACCCCGAGGTCTAGTTACGGGGAACTCATCAAAACTCGCAGTTTTAGCCTATTCTGTCCAGGTTTTGTATGCTATTAGTCAATAATTTTGGGTCCTCCTGCGATCCGGACGTTTCGGGAACCTCGGGGTCAGGTTACGTGCAACTCGTCAAAACTCGCAGTTTGGGCCTATTCTGGTCATTTTTGTATGCTATTAGTCACTAATTTGGGGTCCCGGTGTGATCCAAATGTTTCGGGAACCCTTGGGTCTGGTTACGGGGAACTCATAAAAACTCGTAGTTTTGGCCTATTCCGGCCAGTTTTGTATGTTATTAGTCAGATAATTTGGGTCCCGCTGTGATCCAAGCGTTTCTGGAAACTCTTCAAAACTCGCAGTTCTCGGCTATTCGCGCCAGTTTTGTATGCTATTAGTCATTGATTTCGGGTCTCGATGCCATCCGAACGTTTCGGGATCCCCGGGGTCCGGTTATGGGGAACTCGTCCAAACTTGTAGTTTTGATCTATTCTCGCGTGTTTTGCACGCTATTACACACTGATTTTGGTTCCCCTTGCGATACAAACGTTTTGGAAACCCCGGGGTCCGGTTATGGGGAACGGGTCAAAACTCAAAGTTTTGGTCTATTCTGGCCAGTTTTGTATGCTATTACTTACTGATTTTGGGTCCCGCTGCGATCTGAACGTTTCGGGAACCCCGGGGTCCGATTACGAGGAACTCGTCAACACTCGCAGATTTGGCCTATTCTGGCCATTTTTCTATGCTATTACTCACTGATTTTGGGTCCTGATGTGATTTGAATGTTTCGCAAACAACGGGATCCTGTTACGGGGAAGTCATCAGAACTCGCATTTTTGGCCAATACCGGCCAATTTTGTAAGCTATTACTCACTGATTTTGGGTCCCGTTGCGATTCGAATGTTTCTGGAACCCCGGGGTCCGATTACGTGGAACTCGTCAAAACTCATAGTTTGGCCTATTCTGGCTAGTTCTGTATGCTATTACTCACTGATTTTGGATCCCGCTGCGATTCAAGCGTTTCACGAACCCCGACGTCTAGTTACGGGGAACTTGTCAAAACTCGTAGTTTTAGCCTATTCTGTCCAGGTTTTGTATGCTATTAGTCACTAATTTTGGGTCCTCCTGCGATCTGGACGTTTCGGGAACCTCGGGGTCCGGTTACATGCAACTCGTGAAAATTCAAAGTTTGGGCCTATTCTGGTCATTTTTGTATGCTATTAGTCACTGATTTTGAGTGCCGATGTGATCCGAATGTTTCGGGAACCCTTGGGTCCGGTTATGGGGAACTCGTAAAAACTCGCAGTTTTGGCCTATCCGGTCAGTTTTGTATGCTATTAGTCAGATAATTTGGGTCCTGCTGTGATCCAAGCGTTTCCGGGACCTCGGGGTTCGATTACGGGACCTCTTCAGAACTCGCAGTTCTGGCCTATTCCCGCCAGTTTTGTATCCTATTAGTCATTGATTTTGGGCCCCGATGCCATCCGAACGTTTCGAGAACCCGGGGGTCCGGTTATGGGGAACTCGTCCAAACTCGTAGTTTTGCTCTATTCTCGCGAGTTTTGGACGCTATTACACACTGATTTTGGTGCCTCGGCGATCCAAACATTTTGGAAACCCCGGGGTCCGGTTACGGGGAACTTGTCAAAACTCAAAGTTTGGGTCTATTCTAGCCAGTTTTGTATGCTATTACTCACTTATTTTGGGTCCCGCTGCGATGCGAACGTTTCGGGAACCCCGGGGTCCGGTTACGGGGAACTCGTCAAAACTCGCAGTTTTGGCCTATTCTGGCCAGTTTTGTATGCTATTACTCACTGATTTTGGGTCCTGATGTGATTTGAATGTTTCGAAAACCCCGGGATCCTGTTACGGGGAACTCATCAGAACTCGCATTTTTGGCCAATACCGGCCAATTTTGTATGCTATTACTCACTGATTTCGGGTCCCGGTGCGATTCGAATGTTTCTGGAACCCCGGAGTCCGGTTACGTGGAACTCGTCAAAACTTATAGGTTGGCCTATTCTCGCTAGTTCTGTATGCTATTACTCACTGATTTTGGATCCCACTGCGATTCACGCGTTTCAGGAACCCCGACGTCTAGTTACGGGGAACTTGTCAAAACTCGCAGTTTTAGCCTATTCTGTCCAGGTTTCGTATGCAATTAGTCACTAATTTTGGGTCCTCCTGCCATCCGGACGTTTCAGGAACCTCGGGGTCCGGTTACGTGCTACTCGTCAAAATTCGCAGTTCGGGCCTATTCTGGTCATTTTTGTATGCTATTAGTCACTAATTTTGAATCGCGGTGTGATCCGAATGTTTCGGGAACCCTTGGGTCCGGTTATGGGGAACTCGTCAAAACTCACAGTTTTGGCCTGTTCCGGCTAGTTTTGTATGCTATTAGTCAGATAATTTGGGTCCTGCTGTGATCCAAGCGTTTCCGGGACCTCGGGGTTCGGTTACGGGAACTCTTCAAAACACGCAGGATTGGCCTATTCCCGCCAGTTTTGTATCCTATTAGTCATTGATTTTGGGCCCCGATGCCATCCGAACGTTTCGGGAACCCTGGGGTCCGGTTATGGGGAAACTCGTCCAAACTCGTAGTTTTGGTCTATTCTCGCGAGTTCTGTACGCTATTACACACTGATTTTGGTTCCCGCGGCGATCCAAACATTTTGGAAACCCCGGGGTCCGGTTACAGGGAACTCGTCAAAACTCAAAGTTTTGGTCTATTCTAGCTAGTTTTGTATGCTATTACTCACTGATTTTGGGTCCTGCCGCAATCCGAACGTTTCGGGAACCCCGGGGTCCGGTTACGGGGAACTCGTCAAAACTCGCATATTTGGCCTATTCTGGCCAGTTTCGTATGTTATTACTCATTGATTTTGGGTCCCGCTGCGATCTGAACGTTTCGGGAACCCCGGGGTTCGGTTACGGGGAAATCGTCAAAACTTGCAAATTTGGCCTATTCTGGCCAGTTTTGTATTACTCACTGATTTTGGGTCCTGATGTGATTTGAATGTTTCGGAAACCCCGGGATCCTGTTATGGGGAACTCATCAGAACTCGCATTTTTGGCCAATACCGGCCAGTTCTGCATGGTATTACTCACGGATTTTGGGTCCCGCTGCGATCCGCATGTTTCTCGATCCCTGGGATCCGGTTACGTGGAACTCGTCAAAACTCATAGTATGGCCTATTCTGGCTAGTTCTGTATGCTATTACTCACTGATTTTGGATCCCGCTGCGATTCAAGCGTTTCGTGAACCCCGAGGTCTAGTTACGGGGAACTCGTCAAAACTCGCAGTTTTAGCCTATCATGTCACTAATTTTGTATGCTATTAGTCACTAATTTTGGGTCCTCCTGCGATCCGGACGTTTTGGGAACCTCGGGGTCCGGTTACGTGCAACTCGTCAAAACTCGCAGTTTGGGCCTATTCTAGTCATTTTTGTATGTTATTAGTCACTGATTCGGGGTCCCGGTGTGATCTGAATGTTTCAGGAACCCATGGGCCTGGTTATGGGAACTCGTAAAAACTCATAGTTTTGGCCTATACCGGCCAGTTTTGTATGCTATTAGTGAGATAATTTGGCTCCCGCTGTGATCCAAGCGTTTCCGGAACCTCGGGGTTCGGTTACGGGAACTCTTCAAAACTCGCAGTTCTGGCCTATTCCCGCCAGTTTTGCATCATATTACTCATTGATTTTGGGCCCCGATGCCATCCGAACGTTTCGGGAACCCCGGATCCGGTTATGGGGAACTCGTCCAAACTCGTAGTTTTGGTCTATTCTCGTGAGTTTTGTACGCTATTACACACTGATTTTGGTTCCCCTGGCGATCCAAACGTTTTGGAAACCCCGGGGTCCGGTTACGGGGAACTCGTCAAATCTCAAAGTTTTTGTATGCTATTACTCACTGATTTTGGGTCCCGCTGCGATCTGAACGTTTCGAGAACCCTAGGGTTCGGTTACGGGGAACTCGTCAAAACTTGCAGATTTGGCCTATTCTGGCCAGTTTCTGGAACCCCCGGATCTGGTTAGGTGGAACTCGTCAATACTCATAGTTTGGCCTATTCTGTCTAGTTCTGTATGCTATTACTCACTGATTTTGGATCCCGCTGCGATTCTAGCGTTTGGCGAACCCCGAGGTCTAGTTACGTCGAACTCGTGAAAACTCGCAGTTTGAGCCTATTTTGTCCACGTTTTGTATGCTATAAGTCACTATTTTTTGGTCCACCTGCGATCCGGACGTTTCGGGAACCTCGGGGTCTGGTTACATCTACTCGTCAAAACTCGAAGTTTGGGCCTATTCTGTCTAGTTTTGTATGCTATTAGTCACTGATTTTGGGTCCCGGTGTGATCCGAATAACCCTTGGGTCCGGTTACGGGGAACTCATAAAAACTCGCAGTTTTGGCCTATTGCAGCCAGTTTTGTATGCTATTAGTCACATAATTTGGTCCCGCTGTGATCCAAGCATTTTCGGAACCTCGTGGTCCGGTTACGGGAACTCTTCAAAACTAGCAGTTCTGGCCTATTCCCGCAAGCTTTGTATCCTATTAGTCATTGATTTTGGGCCCGAAGCCATCCGAATGTTTCGGGAACCTCGGTGTCCGGTTATGGGGAACTCGTCAAAACTCATAGTTTTGGTCTATTCTCGCAAGTTTTGTACACTATTACACACTGCTTTTGGTTCCCGCTGCGATCCAAACGTTTTGGGAACCCCGGGGTTTGGTTACGGGGAACTTGTCAAAACTCAAAGTTTGGGTCTATTCTAGCGAGTTTTGTATGCTATTACTCACTTATTTTGGGTCCCTCTGCGATCCGAACGTTTCGGGAACCCCGGTGTCCGGTTACGGGGAACTCATCAAAACTCATAGTTTGGCCTATTCTAGCTAGTTCTCTATGCTATAATTCACTGATTTTGGGTCCGGTTACGGGGAACTCGTAAAACTCGTAGTTTTGGCCTATTCCGGCCAGTTTTGTATGCTATTAGTCATAGAATTTGGGTCCCGCTGTGATGCAAGCATTTCGGGAACCATTGGGTCCGGTTACGGGAACTCTTCAAAACTCGTAGTTCTGGCCTAGTCCCGCCAGTTTTGTATCCTATAAGTCATAGATTTTGGGCCCCGATGCCATCCGAACGTTCCAGAATCCCGGGGTCCGGTTATGGGGAACTCGTCAAAACTCGTAGTTTTGGTCTATTCTCTCGAGTTTTGTATGCTATTACACACTGATTTTGGTTCCCGATGCGATCCAAACGTATTGGGAACACCGGTGTATTCTGGCCAGTTTTGTATGCTATTACTCACTCATTTTGGGTCCCGCTGCGATCTGAATGTTTCGGGAACCCTGGGGTCCGGTTATGGGGAACTCGTCAAAACTCGTAGTTTTGGCCTATTCTGGCTAGTTTTGTATGCTATTACTCACTGATTTTGGGTCCTGATGTGATCTGAATCTTTCGGAAACCCCGGGGTCCTGTTACGGGGAACTCTTCAGAACTTGCAGTTTTGGCCAATACCGGCCAGTTTTGTATGCTATTAGTCACAGATTTTGGGTTCCGATGTGATCCGAATGTTTTGGGAACCCTTAGTCCTGTTACGGGGAACTCGTCCAAACTCATAGTTTTGGCCTACTCCGGCCAGTTTTGGTCTAGTCTAGTCAGTTTTTAATGCTATTATTCACTGATTTTGGGTCCCGCTGCGATCCGAACATTTCGGGAAACCCGGGTCCGGTTATGAGGAACTCGTCAAAACTCGTGAAAACTAATAGTTTGCCTATTCTGGCTAGTTATGTATGCTATTACTCAAAACTAATAGTTTTGTATGCTATTACTCACTGATTTTGGATCCCGCTGCAATTCAAAAGTTTCGCGAACCCCGAGGTCTAGTTACGGGGAACTCGTCAAAACTCGAAGTTTTAGCCTATTCTGTCGAGGTTTTGTATCCTATTAGTCACTAATTTTGGGTCCTCCTGCGATCCAGACGTTTCAGGAACCTCGAGGTCCGGTTACGTGGAACTCGTCAAAACTCGCAGTTTTGGCCTATTCTGGTTAGTTTTGTATGCTATGAGTCACTGATTTTGGGTGGGGATGTGATCCGAATTTTTCGGGAACCCTTGGGTCCCGTTACGGGGAACTCGTAAAACTCGTAGTTTTGGCCTATTCCGGCCAGTTTTGTATGCTATTAGTGACATAATTTGGGTCCCGCTCTGATCCAAGCATTTTTGGAACCTCAGGGTCCGGTTACGGGAACTCTTTAAAACTTGCAGTTCTGGCCTATTCCCGCCAGTTTTGTATGCTATTACTCACTCATTTTGGGCCCCGCTGCGATCTGAATGTTTCGGGAACCCTGGGGTCCGGTTATGGGGAACTCGTCAAAACTCGTAGTTTTGGCCTATTCTGGCTAGTTTTGTATGCTATTACTCACTGATTTTGGGTCCTGATGTGATCTGAATCTTTCGGAAACCCCGGGGTCCTGTTACGGGGAACTCTTCAGAACTTGCAGTTTTGGCCAATACCGGCCAGTTTTGTATGCTATTAGTCATAGATTTTGGGTTCCGATGTGATCCGAATGTTTTGGGAACCCTTAGTCCTGTTACGGGGAACTCGTCCAAACTCACAGTTTTGGCCTACTCCGGCCAGTTTTGGTCTAGTCTAGTCAGTTTTTAATGCTATTATTCACTGATTTTGGGTCCCGCTGCGATCCGAACGTTTCGGGAAACCCGGGTCCGGTTATGAGGAACTCGTCAAAACTCGTGAAAACTAATAGTTTGCCTATTCTGGCTAGTTATGTATGCTATTACTCAAAACTAATAGTTTTGTATGCTATTACTCACTGATTTTGGATCCCGCTGCAATTCAAAAGTTTCGCGAACCCCGAGGTCTAGTTACGGGGAACTCGTCAAAACTCGAAGTTTTAGCCTATTCTGTCGAGGTTTTGTATCCTATTAGTCACTAATTTTGGGTCCTCCTGCGATCCAGACGTTTCAGGAACCTCGAGGTCCGGTTACGTGGAACTCGTCAAAACTCGCAGTTTTGGCCTATTCTGGTTAGTTTTGTATGCTATGAGTCACTGATTTTGGGTGGGGATGTGATCCGAATTTTTCGGGAACCCTTGGGTCCCGTTACGGGGAACTCGTAAAACTCGTAGTTTTGGCCTATTCCGGCCAGTTTTGTATGCTATTAGTCACATAATTTGGGTCCCGCTCTGATCCAAGCATTTTTGGAACCTCAGGGTCCGGTTACGGGAACTCTTTAAAACTTGCAGTTCTGGCCTATTCCCGCTAGTTTTGTATGCTATTACTCACTCATTTTGGGCCCCGCTGCGATCTGAATGTTTCGGGAACCCTGGGGTCCGGTTATGGGGAACTCGTCAAAACTCGTAGTTTTGGCCTATTCTGGCTAGTTTTGTATGCTATTACTCACTGATTTTGGGTCCTGATGTGATCTGAATCTTTCGGAAACCCCGGGGTCCTGTTACGGGGAACTCTTCAGAACTTGCAGTTTTGGCCAATACCGGCCAGTTTTGTATGCTATTAGTCATAGATTTTGGGTTCCGATGTGATCCGAATGTTTTGGGAACCCTTAGTCCTGTTATGGGGAACTCGTCCAAACTCACAGTTTTGGCCTACTCCGGCCAGTATTGGTCTAGTCTAGTCAGTTTTTAATGCTATTATTCACTGATTTTGGGTCCCGCTGCGATCTGAACGTTTCGGGAAACCCGGGTCCGGTTATGAGGAACTCGTCAAAACTCGTGAAAACTAATAGTTTGCCTATTCTGGCTAGTTATGTATGCTATTACTCAAAACTAATAGTTTTGTATGCTATTACTCACTGATTTTGGATCCCGCTGCAATTCAAAAGTTTCGCGAACCCCGAGGTCTAGTTACGGGGAACTCGTCAAAACTCGAAGTTTTAGCCTATTCTGTCGAGGTTTTGTATCCTATTAGTCACTAATTTTGGGTCCTCCTGCGATCCAGACGTTTCAGGAACCTCGAGGTCCGGTTACGTGGAACTCGTCAAAACTCGCAGTTTTGGCCTATTCTGGTTAGTTTTGTATGCTATGAGTCACTGATTTTGGGTGGGGATGTGATCCGAATTTTTCGGGAACCCTTGGGTCCCGTTACGGGGAACTCGTAAAACTCGTAGTTTTGGCCTATTCCGGCCAGTTTTGTATGCTATTAGTCACATAATTTGGGTCCCGCTCTGATCCAAGCATTTTTGGAACCTCAGGGTCCGGTTACGGGAACTCTTTAAAACTTGCAGTTCTGGCCTATTCCCGCTAGTTTTGTATGCTATTACTCACTCATTTTGGGCCCCGATGCCATCTGAATGTTTCGGGAACCCTGGGGTCCGGTTATGGGGAACTCGTCAAAACTCGTAGTTTTGGCCTATTCTGGCTAGTTTTGTATGCTATTACTCACTGATTTTGGGTCCTGATGTGATCTGAATCTTTCGGAAACCCCGGGGTCCTGTTACGGGGAACTCTTCAGAACTTGCAGTTTTGGCCAATACCGGCCAGTTTTGTATGCTATTAGTCACAGATTTTGGGTTCCGATGTGATCCGAATGTTTTGGGAACCCTTAGTCCTGTTACGGGGAACTCGTCCAAACTCACAGTTTTGGCCTACTCCGGCCAGTTTTGGTCTAGTCTAGTCAGTTTTTAATGCTATTATTCACTGATTTTGGGTCCCGCTGCGATCCGAACGTTTCGGGAAAACCCGGGTCCGGTTATGAGGAACTCGTCAAAACTCGTGAAAACTAATAGTTTGCCTATTCTGGCTAGTTATGTATGCTATTACTCAAAACTAATAGTTTTGTATGCTATTACTCACTGATTTTGGATCCCGCTGCAATTCAAAAGTTTCGCGAACCCCGAGGTCTAGTTACGGGGAACTCGTCAAAACTCGAAGTTTTAGCCTATTCTGTCGAGGTTTTGTATCCTATTAGTCAATAATTTTGGGTCCTCCTGCGATCCAGACGTTTCAGGAACCTCGAGGTCCGGTTACGTGGAACTCGTCAAAACTCGCAGTTTTGGCCTATTCTGGTTAGTTTTGTATGCTATGAGTCACTGATTTTGGGTGGGGATGTGATCCGAATTTTTCGGGAACCCTTGGGTCCCGTTACGGGGAACTCATAAAACTCGTAGTTTTGGCCTATTCCGGCCAGTTTTGTATGCTATTAGTCACATAATTTGGGTCCCGCTCTGATCCAAGCATTTTGGGAACCTTAGGGTCCGGTTACGGGAACTCTTTAAAACTTGCAGTTCTGGCCTATTCCCGCCAGTTTTGTATCCTATTAGTCATTTATTTTGGGCCCCGATGCCATCCGAACGTTTCGGGAACCCCGGTGTCCCGTTATGGGGAACTTCTCAAAACTCGCAGTTTTAGCCTATTTTGTCCAGGTTTTGTATGCTATTAGTCACTAATTTTGGGTCCTCCTGCGATCCGAACGTTTCGGGAACCTCGGTGACCGGTTACGTGGAACTCGTTAAAACTCACAGTTTCGGCCTATTCTAGTCAGTTTTTTATATTATTAGTCACTGATTTTGGGTCCCGATGTGATCCGAATGTTTCGGGAACACTTGGATCCGGTTACGGGGAACTCATCGGATATCGAAGTTTTGGCCTATTGTGGTCAGTTTTGTATGCTATTACTCACTAATTTCGGGTCCCACTGCGATTCGAACAATTCGGGAACCCCGGGATCCGGTTACGGGGAACTCGTCAAAACTCGCAATTTTGGCCTATTCTCGCCAGTTTTGTATGCTTTTACTCACTGATTTTGGGTATTCCTACGATCCGGGCGTTTGGGAACCTCGCGGTCCTGTTACGTGGAACTCGTCAAAACTCACAGTTTTGTATGCTACTAGTCACAGATTTTGGGTCCTGATGTGAACCGAATGTTTCGGGAACCCCGGGGTCCGGTTACGGGGAACTCGTCAAAACTCGCAGTTTTGGCCTATTCTGGCCAGTTTTGTATGCTATTACTCACTGATTTTGGGTCCTGACGTGATCTGAATGTTTTGGGAACCCTTGGTCCGGTTACGGGGAACTCGTTCAAACTCACAGTTTTGGCCTACTCCGGTCAGCTTTGGTCTAGTCTAGCCAGTTTTTTATGCTATTACTCACTGGTTTTGGGTCCCACTGCGATCTGAACGTTTCGGGAAACCCGGGTCCGGTTATGTGGAACTCGTCAAAACTCGCAGTTTTCACCTACTCCGGCCAGTTTTGTGCGCTATTAGTCACTGATTTTGGGCCCCTCCACTAGTAGAAAAAGCGCCTTTTGTCCCGGTTCATAAGGTCCTTCTGTCCCCGTTTTGGAACCCGGACAAAAAGGTCGTTACTAATGCCCTTTGCCTTTAGTCCCGGTTCTTACACGAACCGGGACAGGTGGGCCTCCACCTGGCCGCTGCGGCCAGGCCAGGCAGGGGGGCCTTTAGTCCCGGTTGATGACACCAACCGGGACCAAAAGGCATCCACGCGTCAGCACCTGGCTGGAGCTGAGGTTTTTTGAAGGGGCTGGTTAAGGGGTTAATTTAGGTTGTTATTAGCTAGCTAATAGAGAAAAATGTCATCTCTTTTATATCTCCGTGGTTGGTCATCCGTCGTGCTTTGTCGAACATATTTACAAAATGTAGACACGAGTTACATGCACATATATGCATCTTTTTTACACTATATCATTTCATATCATTTTCGTCGAATGGCAATAGTATTTTAATCGATCATCTAACAACTCATCATCAACTTAATCATATACCAATTATCATATGATACACATAAAATAAAACAGAGAAACATCATAATATATATATAGTCATCATATGCATCATGCATCCTAATTAATCGATCATGTCAAGTAATAATATAAACTAGAATAACTTGTCTCTCATAAGACCTAGTCCTCGCTCTTAGATATAATGTCATGAAACAGAATAACACCTATGGCTCCATGATGAATCACAGAGATCCAACGGTCTCCAGCTTGTGGCTTGCGAACCTTCTTCATTTCTCTCCATGCTTCAATTTGGAGTCTTTTTTATCTTGATTTGAAGTTAATCAAGTATGGAGCATAGAACTCAGCCCTCAGCGGGCTTCTAATTCTCATTTGACCTTCTGGGTCCATTAACGGAGGCACTACATGTCGGGACCCCGATCCTAAGCCATAGGAATCCATCCTATAACACATCACATCTCTTTGCGGTCTCACGCACGGTTATCCCCACGGTTGTAGCCTTACCTTAGCCGGGACTGTTTGCGCCTTTTGACTCACGTATGCAATTGTGTCGCTAGCAATCCAATGACAAAGAACCCGGATCGACATGTCTAGTCATAAACCAAAGTGACAGTTCCGCACAGGGACACGCATACAAGACCCAACAAAGCAGGTGCCGGTCACCAGCGAATGTAGACGAGTCGTAGCAAGCTACAAGGACTCCATTACATCGCATGACATTTCCCCAAAGGGGACAGGCACAACAGCTAAGAAGGACACACGCCGGTCAACCAATGTGTCCGGAGAAGTAGCGAGCTACCATGGCTCGTTGGATCACAAAGGGGCATTTCCCTGTAAGGAATGCCACTAAGTTCTACGGCTAGGTATTCGAACCCCATACATATCAAGTACGACACACGTCGCATGGCATACCAATATGTATAGATACATCGAAGGCATCACAACATAACCATAAACATACAAGCTTTATTTAAAAGGCTCGGAAGAGCCACACACATAATATTACACAGTAGGGGTCTCACGACCCATCATAGCAGTCATTCAAGTTACAAGCCAGCGGAAGTAAATAAACTGTCTGAGTATAGACAGATGAAACTAGAAGGCACGTGGCCTGACTATACTACAGACCCACCCTAGGGCCAGATCGTAGCTGGTATACCAGCTACTCATCGTCGTCGATGTCTAGGAAGAACCCTCCGTTAGGGTCATTAACAACCTCTACAACAAATATTAAGCAAACATGAGTACGGAGGTACTCAACAAGACTTTAGGATAACTATCTACTCATGCAATGTATCAATAAGGAATTGTGGGGATTCATGCGGAAAGCCAACATTTGACTCGTGGCTAGACAACTTGCATTTTTAAATAATTTTGACAACTTGATTTCTCGCACACGAGTCCACTAACACCACAACAATACTTCATCGTGGAATCATTCCGTCTCCATACGGGAATGCCGTCCATGCCACTCATGCTTATCTTGACAATTTTATGAGTAGCCATTGAAGTTATCCATGAACAACATATGTCTCCAAGTAGTCCATATCCGCGGACGCGGCTATTCGAATAGATCATAACCCTGCAGGGGTGTACTTCTTCACACACGCTCTCGCCACTTATTGCCATGTGCACGTCATGCACCTCGGCAACCTTCAAGCGGAAGCCCAGCGAGGGACTCGGCCACGACCGTTAACCACGCTAATACTTAGTACAGGTCTATCTCCTCTCTAAGGGTAACCCGCACGGAAGTCCGGCCGAGGTTTCCACCATGGCCCCAAACGATGTGCGCAGGGTTTCCAAGCCCACCATCCGGGTGCCACTTGGTACACCGTGCCACTGCCTACCGCATCACAGCTCACCTCTCAGGTCAGCGCTATGCACGGCCTCCAGCATGACTATAAACACCAGAAACTACATGCAACTCCTCGACCGAGTACTAAGCGATTAATAAGTCGAGCGGGGTCATATTTCAGTGCCCAGCATGTGGTAGTATCTCGTCTTGGATTACATACACGAAACTCAGTTCCTAGGGACGGTTCCAATGAAACAACCCGCCATGTACTCCTACATAGCCTTTCACCGGTACCTTAACCAAATCAGGTTCAACACACAACCTTTACTTATTGAACACATTCTCACAATTCTGTTCATCTCCCAGATGATAGACCATACACAACTCTAAGCATAGCATGCATAGCAGGATAAGGCACATCATGGTTCAAGCATCTACCAGGTATGCTAGGTTGCAAGGTTCAGCTATTTACTGTGACAAAGATAGGTCATGCAAAGGAAGTGGGTTCAACTAACGTGGCAAAAGCATTTGAAGCATTTGATCCTAATGCAATAAGTAAGCATTTGAAGCATTTGATCCTAATGCAATAATAAGTAAGACCATGGGATTTATCGGGATGATCAAAATGGTTGCTTGCCTTGTTGCTCAGAGGAGGGACACTATCCGTCAGTCGGATATTCAGTGGAATCTGGAGGAGCGGAGCCTACCGAAAGAAATGACAATAATCAGTAACAATCATATGCAACAAGATAATGCGTGAGCATGGCATGAGAATGCAAGCTGGTATGCTAATATAGCTAACATTTATGTGGTTTGAAGTTGATTTGAATCAGATTCAATATCACTTCGAACGTGGTATTCTCGAATACCGTTTTAATTGATTCGACCAGATGCTCAGATCAACTTGGTTTTAACATGCATGGGAATGATATGTTAAGTTGCTGGTTGTGATTGGTCAAGGTTTGATCATAGCATTCGTAATGGAATTCAAACGATTTTCAAATTCCAACTCCAAAGCATTTATTAAATTTAACCTATTCATTATTCTACATAATTGGTCCAGTAATATTTTCAAACATGTTTGAAAATGACATATTCGGATTCCTTACATTTTTCTGATACTTTTTCATTTATAAATTATTATCATTGGAGTTACAGATTAATTTCTATGATTTTTAGAAGATTTGGGCATTTTCTGGAATTCTTTTTAAACAGAAAATCCACTTATTGCGTTAGCATGGCATCAGCAGGTCGAGTTGGCCGTTGAAAGTCAAACCTGACCAGTGGGACCCACTGGTTAGTGACTCTGGTCAGTTTTAGATTAGTTTTAAACTTAATTAGTTAATTAATAGCACTGGACCCACATGTTAGTGACTTATTAGTTTAATTTATTTTATTTTTATTAATCCAAAACATCCAGAGGCTCGCCCCACACGTCAGTGGCTCAGGCCAGCTGAGATCCAACGGCGGCGAGGTCGTCCTCGCCGGTGGTGAGCCTCCCGCGACCACCAGTACGGCGGAGGGGCTCGAAAACGGCGCAGTGGCGGCCGAACTCTGCTCAGAGTGCACCAGAGGAATGACACGTCTCCCGCAGGTTCATTTTTGCACTTAGCTGCGGCTGATCTGGCCTGAGATGACGCCAGGGACGAGCTTGGCGGCGGCCAAAGCTCGGGTGTCATCGGGGTCATCGAAACAGAGAGAGCTACGCACGGGACTGAGCTCCTACGGCATCTACTCGACGGCCTGAAGTTGTTGGTGGCCTCAGAAGGATGAGCTGTTCACCGGAGGGCTACCGGCGACGAGCTCCCGCGGCGGATCTCGTCGGGCTCTGGTGAAATCAAGGCTAGAGGAGGGGATCGAAGGGGGAAACTTGGGGGAAAGCTGCGCAAGCTCACGGGGAGTGCAGTGGTGGCGCAAGCTTGCTCGGGGACGGCCTGGGGAGGGAGAACGCCGGCGATGAACTTCGATGACCCGAGGAAGAAGACGACTACGTCTCGGCGTCGGGCTCGTGGCTAGGAAGCTTCAGGGAGCTGTGGCGGTTCTATTGCACGGCTCAGGAGGGAAAGAGGTAGGCTAGAACGACGGCGAGCTCGAGCTCTCCTCGGGCTCCAATGGCGGCAGTGGGGAACGAAACAGAGGGGGGGAATAAGGAGAGGACGAGCTCGGGCACCCCTCGTGAGGGTTATCCCCTCGTGTGCCAGCGCAAAGCGGCGGCCAGGCAAGCGCACAGGTGCGTGGCCGCGCCGGAGTACGCGGCGGCCACCTCCTGCTACCCATTGGCGGGGAGGAAGACGATAGGAAGAAGCTGGGCCAGCGAGAGGTAAGTCTTTCCTCATTTTTTTCTGTTTTGTTTCTGTTTTGCTAACTATTTTGATTTGCTATTTATTTTAGCTCCAAAATAGTTTATAAAATTATTTTGAACACACGAGAATATTAGTTGGAATATATCCAATCATTCCTGAAGTTTTCAACATTTTTGAATACTGAAAGTTTTTGAATTCAAATTTTAAACTTGAATCCAATAGTTTTTTGCATTTAAATAAAATGCCAAAGGTTTTATGAAAATAGTTTTCTTCACCGCATATTTGCTTTCATGAATTATGAGAAAAGTTGAACTTTTCTTGAGGCCATTTTGGGTTCATTGATTTGAACAAGTTTAGAATTTCTTTGAATTTGAGAAGTGGCTAGGGTTTTTTTGAGTTTTGCTTCACCACTTGCTTTGATCTTGTTGCAGTTTCCTTTGATGCAATGCAAAGAATATATGAGCACAATGCTATACTTGATTAGGGTTTCAGGGATGTGACACTACATCATGTGGCAGTTGATGTTGAAGAACATAATAATAACCTAGTTAGCAATGTAATCAACACCATTTATGCAATAGTGGAGCGTACTTAATTAGGAAATTCTTACCAAGACATTTCGGCGAATGTCATCTGGACTCAACCTATGCACTAGTGGCATGTAAATGAATAATTTTGGCCAATCCCAAAATAATACGGGAAGGTATCCCTAGAAGCCAGAACACCAGCAACAAGAAAGTGGAGAAGATGGTCCTTCTCCTCCCAAGTTAGATGTGATCCATATGTGTAGTGTGTCATGCCAATTAAATTTCGTAATTCAGTCGAAGCAATGAAATAAGCTGTAAATTATAATTTAACAAATTTAGTATATAGATGAACACCAACTATTTCTGAATATAAATGCAAATTACTTCACATGGAGGTAAAACAGGAAGCATATCATCGACAACCACCCAAGTTTTATAATAATTTAATGTTTCAAAAATACTTAGAAATTTTGTAATTGTCCACAAGATGTGGGCATTATATAAACCATTCAAAACGACCACATGTGCTACGATCATTCAAAGGACAATTTGGGTTGTTGTTCTTGTTTGTACAACATGTAACATGATATAATTATAACTATGGCCCAATAACTAGGAACCTGCAACGTGTGGCCAAAGTTTTAGTAGATGATGAACACCACATGACATGTAAATTGCGAGAGGAAAACAGGTTGACTACACCAACTATTTATAAATATAAATGCAAATTACTTGACTAATATGGTTGAGAAACTCACATGGAGGTAAAACAGGAAGCATATCATCGATAACCACCCAAATGTCAATGTTGTCTGGCATATTATCTTCAGGACGAAGATCGAAGGTGATTTCCATTCCCTTTTGAAATCCATATGCCTTGCAAAGATCTTCCCACTTTGGGCACCAAAATTCTGTTTGAAAAACTGAATTAAATACTTGGATAACAAATGTGTGACCATGTACAGTCCTCAGCTTAGCGCTCCTCGTCTCAATTCTCTCGTGGTCTTCGAAACCGAGCCTCTCCAACACATATCTTCTTGCATGGCAAGGGAGGTACATATCACCGTTCTCGTCAAGCTTCATGCTGAATAACCTATCGTCTCGCAGGTGAGGCATGTCGCACATACCCCGAGAGTCGCCGCAATATTCACAGTCCCAATATCCATCGTCAGACATTTCGTGCTTTAATGTGGTAAATGTGTGTAAACAACAATATAATCGTGACACACTATATATATCGAAATAATTGAACATCTATATATAATAGCTCTTCATGCTCGCATCATGCATCATCATATATAACAACAAGTCCTACTAATTAACCATCATCATACATAGTTAAATAAAGTGTGTCACGATTATATATAACAACAAGTCGACATCGATGCGGGAACTACTTCTATATATAGTTAAATAAAGTAGTTTTATTAATTAAATCAACTTGTTCAACTACTAAGCACTTACTATAAATAAATAAAGTAGTACTTACTAAAAACAAACTACTTCTATATATAGTAAAATAAAGTAGTTTATTAAATCAACTAGCTAATTCAACTATATATGAAGCACTTACTATAAATAAAATAAAGTAGTACTTACTAAAAATCAACTAGTTTAACTATAGTTCTATTATTTTTCTAACTAATTATATTAAACACTTTCTCTTCTTATTTGTTCCTTTTTCCTCTATTCTGAATATGAACATATTCATAAATATTAGTTTGATCATGCACAATTTTCCTATACATACACAATATGAACATCTACATAAATTGACAAAGAAAATACTATGAACAAAAAAATCATTAAAATTCTATGAACAAAATTACAACAGAAAAAAATCATAAAAATTCTATGAACAGAAAAAAATCATAAAAATTTGACATATTCGAGCTTTGCATATATATCAGCGAAAAAAATAGCGTGCTACAAAACATAGCGAGGCCCTTCTCCAAATTCTACACAAGTTATAGCGCGCTAATAACGTGCTATATTTCAAAATAGCGTTTGCAAAAAACTAAAAAATATATCCATAAATAAAGTATTTATGTACTTTTTTGCGGGATAAGTATTGAAGTACCTTGAGACACAATAATAGAGAAACATAATCTAGCCAGAAGCATAAATTTTAAACTAAATCTCAAATTGTAGTCAATTTATTTAATATATCAACCATAAACATCGAGCAGCCTAAATCTATATGATGCACGGACCATAAAGTAAACCTGTTTTGACCTACATCTACTCTGAAGATTGATATGCTACCTCAGTTAACATACAAAGAGCACCGGACCTATCTGAGTTGACCTTATTTTTTCTTTCGTGTACAAAACGGACAATCTCTTTCGAAGTATCAGGGTTTCATACGGAAACTCGTCTGTCACAAAGGGATTTCATTTTTTTCAACTTATTTGAACTCCACAGTTTTCTCTGTTAAAAATGCACCATTCAAAGGCACATCATCAATTTACAACCCTTTCTGACTTCATTTGTTATTTTTCATGCATTTATTGATTATTTTCAGCTATAAGACCATGAAATTGAAAAGCATTTGAAATGAACTCTGAAAAGGTTCCCAATTGGCATGGTATCATCATCTCACCCACATAGCATGCGCGAGAAAGTTGAGAGGGTTACGGCAAAAACTGGATGCACTTCGTGTACGAAACGGACAATCTCTCTCGAAGTATCAGGGTTTCAAACGAGAACTCATCCGTTACATAGGGATTTCATTTTTGGAACTTATTTAAACTTCATACTTTTTTTATGTTCAAAATTCACCATTCAAAGGCACATAACAAATATCTAGCACAAGGAGAAGAAGGAGAAGCGACCCCCACAACAAGAGACGACATTCTTCTTCTCTCATATATGGTGGACACTAGCTCACCTGATTTTTCAACCGTCGATGATGGTCGCTACTCCTACTTCCCCTAGTGCATAACAAATATCTAGCACAAGGAGAATAAGGAGAAATGACCCCCACAGCAACAGTCGACATTCTTCTTCTCTCAAATATGGTGGACACTCTGTCACCTAATTTTTTGACCGTCGATGATGGTCGCTACTCCTTCTTCCCCTAGTGCATAAAAAATATCTAGCACAAAGAGAAGAAGGAGAAGCGACCCCCACAACAATAGTCGGCATTCTTCTTCTCTCGTGTATGGGGGACACTCCCTCACCTGATTTTTCGACCGTCGATGATGGTCGCTATTCCTTCTTTCCCTAATGCATAACAAATATCTAGCACAAGGAGAAGAAGGAAAAGCGACCCCCACAACAAAAGTGGTTCCGCGGCACGCCACGTGGTTCCACTGCACGCCACGTGGTTCCACTGCACTCCACGTGGGACTAATGGTCTTTCAATTTGAAATGACTGTTTTAATCAAAAATAGATCTGTTACAAAAGGGATTTCATTATTTGAACTTATTTGAACTGAAGACTTTTTGTATATATATGTGGTCGAAATGCATGATACCATGAAGTTAGAAAGGGCTAAACCATTCAAAAGTAGCAAATGAAGTTAGAAAGGGCTAACCATTCAAATTTGGAAACTATAATGGCACAAACAGAAACTAGACATACATAAATTGGTCCAAGCAGTACATGATACTAGTCAAAACAGTACATAATAATAGCTGCCATAGATATATATACAAGTGTTAGACGTTGAGAACACTACTCGTCTGAATCGTCTGAATCAGAATGTCCACCTTCCTCGAGGTGACGCTGGCCATAGTTGACGACTCGAATCTTGCGGTACAACTCGTATGAAACATATGCATCTTTTGCTGCATACTCAATGTTGATACGATCAAGTGGGGCCTTCATCCAAAGTTTGTGCTGAGACTTTGGGAAATTGGTCTTCATATTACCATACTCCTCGTCGATCAAGGCAACTGCCATATGAGCAATCAAAGTCCTGACATGTCGAAGCCTGAATACCGTTTGGAGATCAATGAGGCAACCAGTTGGTATCTCAATACCGAAGTTGTACCTCATATTCAGCTTGTCATTCGTTATGTCAACGGTAGCAAAAGTGATGCCGCTGCGAAGGAAGTCCATGAGTTCTGGAGAATGCTTGTCACTACTGCAACAGAAACAAATTAAAATGGAACAAATGTTACATACTACTGCAATAAGGAAACATGTTTCACTACAACTAAAGAGAAAATTATGTTTAGGATTCTAATGGAACATATTGCAAAAAACCATAAATTAACTATGACATATATATATATTATCCCACGGTTTTGCAAATATTCAATAAGCTAGACATATTGCATATTGCTATCCAATGGAACCTAGAGAGATCACTATAGGTATCCAATGGAACCTAGAGAGATCACTAGCTATATGCAATTTCATGACTATGACATATCATATTGCTATCCAATGGAACCTAGAGAGATCACTAGCTATATGCAATTTTCATAACCTTGGATCAAAGAACGCCGCATAAAATTGTATCACTACAACTATGATTTCAATGGAACATATTGAACCAATCAGAATTTTCAGATTATGGAACACTATTCCAATCAGATTGTGTTCCGTTCAACTAATCAAAATTGTTTCACTACAACTATTTGAAGCGAACCAACTATGATTCCAATGGAACATATTAAACACTAGTTCATTCTAATAAGATTTTTCAGATTATGGAACACTATTCCAATCAGATTGTGTTCCCCTTCAACTAATCAAAATTGTTTCACTACAACTATTTGAAGGGAACCAACTATGATTGAAACAAATAAACTTACAATGTCATTACCTTGGATCAAAGAAAGCCTCAAAACTTACCTCGCCCATTGGAAGATCAAGACATGGTGTTTGAAACATAGTTGGATGATGGCAACACCGCGTTGATCGGCCGTGTACTTCAGATCAAGCCCCATGAACATCTCATGATCCACTGCGGCGTCAAGCCATCGTTCCTTCAACTATCTAAGAAAATGCGGCACCTCCCTGCTCGCGTTCGTGTACACGACATCGAGCTTGGTCTTGCCATCTGCGAGCACCTATCCAAAGCGAGTTGGCATGGTGGAAGAAGAGAAGGGAAGAAGAGAGGGGAAGAACAGAGCGAGAGCGAGAGAGGAAGAAGAACAGAGAAATGGCAACGCGACAGAGACTCTGCTTCGGTTGTGGTTTTGGGAAGCGGGATGCAAACCGTTTGGGCCTTTAGTCCCCGGTTGAGCCACCAACCGGGACTAAAGAGCGATACCAACGGTTGCCACCACTAGGGCAGGCCACGTGTTAGACCTTTAGTCCCGGGTTGAGCCACCAACCGGGACTAAAGGGGGATACGAAAGGTTGCCACCACCACGGAACACCACGTGTTAGTCGCTGGATCTTTAGTCCTGGTTTTGGCGCGAACCGGGGCTAATGCATCGAACCGAACCGGGGCTATTGCCCCGCTAGGTCCTGGCAGCTTGAACCGGGATGAATGCCTGGCATTGGTCCCAGTTTTAGTTTGAACCGGGGCTAATATGGTTTTGGGCTTCGACCGAAAGACCCATTTTCTACTAGTGCTCTGTGATCTGAACATTTCGGGAACCACGTGGTGCGGTTATGGGGAACTCGTCGAATATCGCAGTTTTGGCCTATTGTGGCCAATTTTGTATGCCATATGAACGGTTCGGGAACCCTGGGGTCCGGTTATGGGGAACTCGTTAAAACTCATAGTTTTGGTCTATTCTGGCCAGTTTTGTATGCTATTACACAATGATTTTGGTTCCCGCTGCAATCCAAACGTTTCGGGAACCCTAGGGTCCGGTTACGGGGAACTCGTCAAAGCTTAAAGTTTTGGTCTATTTTGGCAAGTTTTGTATGCTATTACTCCCTCATTTTGGATCCCGCTGCAATCCGAACATTTCGGGAACCCCGGGGACCGGTTACGGGGAACTCATCAAAACTCGCAGTTTTAGCCTATTCTGTCCAGGTTTTGTATGTTATTATTCAGTAATTTTGGGTCCCGATGTGATACGAATGTTTCAGGAACCCTTGGGTCCGGTTACGGGGAACTCGTAAAACTCAGAGTTTTGGCCTATTCCGACCAGTTTCCTATGCTATTAGTCATAGAATGTGGGTCCTGCTGTGATGCAAACGTTTCTCGAACCTCGGAGTCACATTACGGGAACTCTTCAAAACTCGCAGGTCTGGCCTATTCCCACTAGTTTTGTATCCTCTTAGTCATTGATTTTGTGCCCCGATGCCATCCAAATGTTTTGGTAACCCCGGGGTCCGGTTACGGGGAACTCGTCAAAACTTAAAGTTTTGGTCTATTCTGGCTAGTTTTGTATGCTATTACTTACTCATTTTGGGTCCTGCTGCGATCCGAACGTTTCGGGAACCCGGGGTCCGGTTACGGGAAACTAGTCAAAACTCGCAGTTTTGGCCTATTCTCGCCAGTTTTGTTTGCTATTACTCACTGGTTTTGGGTCCTGATGTGATCTGAATGTTTCAGAAACCCCGGGGTCCTGTTATGGAAACTCATCAAAACTCGCAGTTTTGGCCAATACCGGCCAGTTTTGTGTGCTATTAGTCACTAATTTTGGGTTCCGATGTGATCCGAATGTTTCGGGAACCCTTGGTCCAGTTACGAGGAACTCGTCCAAACTCACAGTTTTTGCCTAGTCCGGCCAGTTTTGGTCTAGTTTAGCCAATTTTTTATGCTATTACTCACTGATTTTGGGTCCCCCTGCGATCCGAGCGTTTCGAGAACCCCGGGTTCGGTTACGTGGAACTCGTCAAAACTCATAGTTTTCACCTACTCTGGCCAGTTTTGTATGGTATTAGTCACTAATTTTGGGCCCCTCTGTGATCTGAACGTTTCGGGAACCCCGTGGTCTGGTTACGGGGCACTCCTCGAATATCATATTTTTGGCCTATTGTGGCTAGTTTTTTTATGCTATTACTCACTGATTTGGGATCCCGCTGCGATCCGAATGTTTCGGTAACCCCGGGGTCCGGTTACGTGGAACTTGTCAAAACTCATAGTTTGGCCTATTCTGGCTAGTTCTGTATGCTATTACTCACTGATTTGGACCCCGCTATGATTCAAGCATTTCGCGAACCCCGAGGTCTAGTTACGGGGTACTCATCAAAACTCGCAGTTTTAGCCTATTATGTCCACGTTTTGTATGCTATTAGTCACCAATTTTGGGTCCTCCAGCGATCCGGACGTTTGGGAACCTCGGGGTCCGGTTACGTGGAACTCGTCAAAACTCGCAGTTTGGGCCTATTATGGTCTGTTTTGTATGCTATTAGTCACAGATTTTGGGTCCCGATGTGATCCGAATGTTTCGGGAACCCTTGGGTCCGGTTATGGGGAACTCGTAAAAACTCGCTGTTTTGGCTTATCCCGGCCAGTTTTCTATGCTATTAGTCACATAATTTGGGTCCCGCTGTGATCCAAGTGTTTCCGGAACCTCGGGGTCCGGTTATGGGAACTATTCAAAACTAACAGTTTTGGCCTATTCCCGCAAGTTATGTATCCTATTAGTCATTGATTTTGGGCCCCGATGCCATCCGAACGTTTCGGGAACCCCGGGGTCCGGTTATGGGGAACTCGTCAAAACTCGTAGTTTTGGTCTATTCTCGAGAGTTTTGTATGCTATTACACACTGGTTTTGGTTCTCGCTGCGATCCAAACGTTTTGGGAACCCCGGGGTCCGCTTATGGGGAACTCGTCAAAACTCAAAGTTTTGGTCTATTCTAGTCAGTTTTGTAAGCTATTACTCTCTCATTTTGGGTCCCGCTGCGATCCAAATGTTTCGGGAACCCCGAGGTCCGGTTACAGGGAACTCGTCAAAACTCGCAGTTTTAGCCTATTCTTTCCAGGTTTTGTATGCTATAGTCACTAATTTTGGGTCCTCCTCCGATCCGGACGTTTCAGGAACCTCGTGGACCGGTTACGTGGAACTCGTCAAAACTCGCAGTTTCGGCCTATTCTGGTCAGTTTTGTATGTTAATAGTCACAGATTTTGGGTCCCGATGTGATCCGAATGTTTCGGAACCCTTGGGTCCGGTTACGGGGGAACTCATCGAATATCACAGTTTTGGCCTACTGTGGCCAGTTTTGTATGCTATTAGTCACTGATTTTGGTTCCCGATGCGATCCGAATGTTTCGGGAACCCCGAGATCCGGTTACGGGGAACTCGTCAAAACTCGCAGTTTTGGCCTATTGTGGCTAGTTTTGTATGCTGTTAGTCACTGATTTTGGGTTCCGATGTGATCCGAATGTTTCGGAACCCTTGTTCGGGTTACGGGGAACTCGTCCAAACTCACAGTTTTGGCCTACTCTGGCTTGTTTTGGTCTATTCTAGTCAGTTTTTCAAGCTATTACTCACTAATTTTGGGTCCCGCTGCGATCCGAACGTTTCGGGAACCCCGGGTCCGGTTAAGTGGAACTCGCCAAAACTCGCAGTTTTTACCTACTCCGGACAGTTTTGTATGCTATTAGTCACTGATTTAGGGCCCCTCTGTGATCTGAACATTTCCGGAACCCCATGGTCCGGTTACCGGGAACTCGTCGAATATCGCTATTTTGGCCTATTCTGGCCAGTTTTATATTCTATTACTCACTGATTTTGGGTCCCGCTGTGATCCGAACGTTTCAGGAACCCCGAGGTGTGGTTACGGGGAGCTCGTCAAAACTCGCAATTTTGGCCTATTTTGGCCAGTTTTGTATGCTATTAGTCACTGATTTTGGGTCCTGATGTGATCTGAATGTTTCGGAAACCCCGGGTCCTGTTACGGGGAACTCATCAGAACTCGCATTTTTGGCCAATACTGGCCAATTTTGTATGCTATTAGTCACTGATTTTGGATTCGAATGTTTCAGGAACCCTTCTTCCAGCTACGGGGAAGTCATCAAAACTCACAGTTACGGGGAACTCTTCAAAACTCGCAGTTCTGTCCTATTCTCGCTAGTTTTCTATCCTATTAGTCATTGATTTTGGGCCCCGATGCCATCCGAACGTTTCGGGAACCCCGTGGTCCGGTTATGGGGAACTCGCCAAAACTCGTAGTTTTGGTCTATTCTCGCCAGTTTTGTATTCTATTACTCACTGATTTTGGGTCCTGATGTAATCTGAATGTTTCGGAAACCCCGGGGTCCTGTTACAGGGAAATCATCAGAACTCGCATTTTTGGCCAATACCGGCTAGTTTTGTATGTTATTAGTCACTCATTTTGGGTTCCCGTGTGATCCGAACGTTTCGGGAACCCTTGGTCTGGTTACGGGGAACTCGTCCAAACTACAGTTTTGGCCTACTCTAGCCTCTTTTGGTCTATTCAAGCCAGTTTTTTTATGCTATTACTCACTAATTTTGGGTCACGCTGCGATCCGAACGTTTCGGGAACCCCGGGTCCGGTTAAGTGGAACTGCTCAAAACTCGCAGTTTTCACCTACTCCGACCAGTTTTGTATGCTATTAGTCACTAATTTTGGGCCCCTCTGTGATTCGAACGTTTCCGTAACCCCGTGGTCCGGTTATGGGAACTCTTCGAATATCAGAGTTTTGGTCTATTGTGGCTAGCTTTGTATGCTATTACTCACTAATTTTGGGTCCCGCTGTGATCTGAACATTTTAGGAACCCCGGGGTCCGATTACGGGGAACTCGTCAAAACTCGCAGTTTTGGCCTATTATGGCTAGTTTTGTATTCTATTACTCACTGACTTTAGGTCCTGATGTGGTTTGAATGTTTCGGAAACCATGGGGTCCTGTTACGGGGATCTCATCAGAACTCGCATTTTTGGCCAATACCGGCCAGTTTTGTATGCTATTAGACACTGATTTTGGGTTCTGATGTGATCCGAATGTTTGGGGAACCCTTGGTCCGGTTACGGGGAACTCGTCCAAACTCAAAATTTTGGCCTACTCTGGCCAGTTTTGGTCTATTCTAGGCAATTTTTCATGCTATTACTCACTAATTTTGGGTCCCGCTGCGATCGAAACGTTTCGTGAACCCCGGGTCCGATGAAGTGATACTCGTCAAAACTCGCAGTTTTCACCTTCCGGCCTGTTTTGTATGCTATTAGTCACTCATTTTGGGCCCCTCTATAATCTGAACGTTTCCAGAACCCCGTGGTCCGGTTACGGGGAACTCGTCGAATATCGCAGTTTGGGCCTATTGTGGCCAGTTTTATATGCTATTACTCACTAATTTTGGGTCCCGCTGCAATCCAAACGTTTTAGGAACGCCGGGGTCCGGTTACGGGAAACTCGTCAAAACTCACAGTTTTGGCCTATTCTGGCCAGTTTTGTATGCTATTACTCACTGATTTTGGGCCCCGCTGCTATCCGAAGGTTTCGGGAACCCCGCGGTCCGATTACGGGGAACTCGTAAAAACTCGCAGTTTTTGCCTATTCCGGCCAGTTTTGTATGCTATTATCACAGAATTTGGGTCCTGCTATGATCCAAGCGTTTCCGGAACCTCGGGTTCCGGAACTCGCAGTTCTGGCCTATTCCGGCCAGTTTTGTATCCTATTAGTCATTGATTTTGGGTACCGATGCCATCCGAACGTTTCCGGAACCCCGGGATCCGGTTATGGGGAACTCGTCAAAACTCGTAGTTTGGGTCTATTCTCGTGAGTTTTGTTTGCTATTACACACTGATTTTGGTTTCCGCTGCGATCCAAACGTTTCGGGAACCCCGGGGTCCGGGTATGGGGAACTTGTCAAAACTCATACTTTTGGTCTATTCTGGCCAGTTTTGTATGCTACTACTCACTCATTTTGGGTCCCGCTGCGACCCGAACATTTTGGGAACACCGGTGTCCAGTAACGGGGAACTCGTCAAAACTCGCAGTTTTAGCCTATTCTGTCCAGGTTTTGAATTCTATTAGTCACTAATTTTGGGTCCTCCCGCGATCCGGACGTTTCGCGAAACTCGGGAACCGGTTACGTGGAACTTGTCAAAACTCGCAGTTTTGGCCTATTCTGGTTAATTTTGTATGTTATTAATCACTGATTTTGGGTCCCGATGTGATGTGAATGTTTCGGGAACCCTAGGGTCCGGTTACGGGGAACCCGTAAAAACTCGCAATTTTGGCCTATTCCGGCCAGTTTTGTATGCTATTAGTCAGAGAAATTGGGTCCCGCTGTGATCCGAGCAATTCTCGAACCTCGGGGTCCTGTTACGGGAACTCTTCAAAACTCGCAGTTCTGGCCTATTCCCGTAGGTTTTGTATCCTATTAGTCATTGATTTTGGTCCCCGATGCCATCCGAACGTTTCGTGAACCCCGGGGTCCGGTTATGGGGAACTCGTCGAAACTCATAGTTTTGGTCAATTCTCGCGAGTTTTGTATGCTATTACACACTGATTTTGGTTCCTAATGCGATCTAAACGTTTTGGGAACCCCGGGGTCCGGTTACGGGGAACTCATCAAAACTCAAAGTTTTGGTCTATTCTATCCAGTTTTCTATGCTATTACTCACTCATTTTGGGTCCCGCTGCGATCCGAATGTTTCGGGAACCCCAGGGTCCCGTTACGAGGAACTCATCAAAACTCTCCGATAGCACGACGATGTTGTGTCGATGCAGAGACGAGGTCTCCAGGCAGGGCTTCGCCAAGCACCGTGGGAGATGTGGAAGAAGAGGGACAGGGCTGCGCCGAGGGAGAGAATAACTTGTGTCTCCAATAGCCCCAAACCCCTCTCTATTTATAGGAGGAGAGGGGAGGGGTGCGGCACCTCTAGGGTTCCCACCCTAGGGGTGGCGGCAGCCCAAATGGGAGAGGGGGGCGGCGGCCAGGGCAGGAGAGGGGGTGGCGCAACCCCTAGTGGGCCTAAGGCCCACCAGCGCCTAGGGTTCCCCCCTTCCTCTCTGATTCGCCCTCGGCTGGGTGTGGGGGGCGCACCAGCCCACCCAGGGGCTGGTTCCCTCTCACACTTGGCCCATGTAGCCTTCTGGGGCTTGTGGCCCCTCCCTGTGAGCCTCCGGAACCCTTCCGGTGGTCCCGACACTTTGCGTGTGACACTCGAAACATTTCCGGTGTCCGAACCCATCCATCCTATCTCCGGACCATTCTGACGCCCCTCGTGACGTCCAGGATCTCATCTGGGACTCCTAACAACCTTCGGTAACCTCGTATAACAATTCCCTATAACCCTAGCGTCATCGAACCTTAAGTGTGTAGACCCTACTGGTTCGGGAGGCATGCAGACATGACTGAGACACTCTCCGGTCAATAACCATCAGAGGGATCTGGATACCCATGGTGGCTCCCACATGTTCCACGATGATCTCATCGGATGAACCACGATGTCAAGGATTCAATCAATCCCGTATACAATTCCCTTTGTCTGTCGGCATAGAATTTTCCCGAGATTCGATCGTCGGTATGCCTATACCTTGTTCAATCTTGTTATTGCTAAGTCTCTTTACTCATTCCGTAGCACATCATCCCGTGACTAACTCCTTAGTCACATTGAGCTCATTATGATGTTTTTCTATCGAGTGGGCCCAGAGATACCTCTCCGTCACAAGGAGTGACAAATCCCGATCTCGATTCGTACCAACCCAACAGATAATTTCGGAGGTACCCGTAGTGCACCTTTATAAACACCCAGTTACGTTGTGACGTTTGATACACCCAAAGCACTCCTACGGTATGAGGGAGTTGCACAATCTCACGGTTGAAGGAAAAGATACTTGACATTAGAAAAGCTTTAGCATACGAACAACACGATCTATTCCTATGCTTAGGATTGGGTCTTGTCAATCACATCATTCTCCCAATGATGTGATCCCGTCATCAATGACATCTAATGCCCATGATCATCTATTGATCAACGAGCTAGCCAACTAGAGGCTTGCTAGGGACACATTGTGATCTATTTATTCACACATGTATTACTATTTCCTATTAATACAATTATAGCATGAAAAATAGAAGATTATCATGAACAAGGAAATATGATAATAACCATTTTATTATTGCCTCTAGGGCATATTTCCAACAGTCTCCCACTTGCACTAAAGTCAATAACCTAGTTACATTGTGATGTATCGAACACCCATAGCATTGTGGTGTTTATCATGTTTTGCTCGAGGAAGAGGTTTAGTCAACGGGTCTGCAATATTCAGATCCGTGTGCACTTTACAAATATCGATGTCTCCACTCTGGACTTGATCCTGGATGGAGTTGTAGCGGCGTTTGATATACTTGGTCTTCCGGTGAAACCTGGGCTCCTTGGTTATGGCAATGGCCCCAATATTATCACATAAGAGTGTCATCGGGCCCGACGCGCTTGGGACCACTCCAAGGTCAGTGATGAGCTCCTTCATCCAAATCCCTTCATGAGCCGCTTCTGTAGCAGATATGTACTCTACTTCACATGTAGATGCTGCCACGACTTCTTGCTTGTTGTTGCACCAGCTTACTACCCCGTCATTCACAACATACACATATCCGGTCTGTGTCTTAGATTCATCCAGATCTGTGTCGAAGCTAGCATCGACGTAACCCTTTACGACGAGCTCTTCGTCACCTCAATAATTGAGAAACATCTATTTAGTCCTTTTCGGGTACCTCAGGATATTTTTGACCACTGCCTACTGATCCATACCAGGATTAGTTTGGTACCTCCCTACCAAACTTATGCCAAGGTTTATATCAGGTATGGTACACAGCATGGCATACATTAGAGAGCCTATGGCTGAAGCGTAGGGGATAGTACTCATCTTCTCTCTATCTGCTGCCGTGGTCGGTGACCGAGACTTACTCAATCTCATACCTTGCAAAACTGGCAAGAACCCCTTCTTTGAGTCTGCCATATTGAACTTCTTCAATATATTGTCAAGGTATGTACTTTGCGAAAGACCTATGAGGCGTCTCGATCTATTTCTGTAGATCTTGATGCCTAATATGTATGCAGCTTCTCCAAGGTCCTTCATTGAAAAAATCTTGTTCAAGTAGGCCTTTGTGATGTCTAATAACTCTATGTTATTCCCCATCAATAATATGTCATCCACATATAGTATGAGGAAAGCTACAGAGCACCCACTCACTTTCTTGTAAACACAGGCTTCTCCGTACAACTGTATGAACCCAAACCCTTTAATCACTTCATTAAAGCGAATGTTCCAACTCCGAGATGCTTGCACCAGCCCATAGATGGAGCGCTGGAACTTGCATACTTTGTTAGTATTCGTAGGATCGACAAAACCTTCTGGTTGCATCATATACAACACTTCCTTAAGATACCCGTTAAGGAACACTGTTTTGACGTAAATTTGCCAAATTTCATAATCATGAAAAGCGGAAATTGCTAACATGATTCAGACTGACTCCAGCTTCGCTACGGGAGAGAAAGTCTCATCGTAGTAAACTTCTTGAATTTGTCGAAAACACTTTGCGACAAGTCGAGCTTTGTAAACGGTCACATTACCATTTGCGTCAGTCTTCTTCCTAAAGATCCATTTATTTTCTATGGCTCGCCGATCTTTGGGCAAGTCCACCAAACTCCATACTTTGTTCTCATAGATGGATCCTATCTCGGATTTCATAGCCTCAAGCCATTTGTTGGAATCCGGGCCCGCCATTGCTTCTTCATAGTTTGAAGGTTCACCGTTGTCTAACAACATGATTTCCATCACAGGGTTGCCGTACCAGTCTGGTGCAGATCGTACCCTTGTGGACCTTCGTGGTTCCGTAGCAACTTGATATGAAGCTTCATGATCATCATCATTAACTTCCTCTCTAGTTGGCGTAGGCGCCACATGAACACTTCCCTGCGCTGCGCAACTCTCCGGTTCGAGAGGGGGTGTAACTACCTCATCAAGTTATACTTTTATCCCACTTACTTCTTTCAAGAGAAAATCTTTCTCTAGAAAGGATCCGTTCTTCGCAACAAATGTCTTACCTTCGGATCTGAGATAGAAGGTATACCCTATAGTCTCCTTAGGGTATCCTATGAATACGCATTTCTCCGCTTTGGGTTCGAGCTTTTCTGGTTGAAGTTTCTTCACATAAGCATCGCAACCCCAAACTTTTAGAAATGACAACTTAGATTTCTTGCCAAACCATAGTTCATACGGTGTCATCTCAGCGGATTTAGACAGTGCCCTATTTAAAGTGAATGCTGCAGTTTCCAATGCGTATCCCAAAATGATAGCGGTAAGTCGGTAAGAGACATCATAGATCGTACCATATCTAGTAAAGTGCGATTACAACTTTCAGACACTTTGTTACGTTGTGGTGTGCCAGGCGGCGTTAGCTGTGAAACAGTTCCACATTTCCTTACGTGTGTGCCAAACTCGTGACTCAAATATTCTCCTCCACGATCAGATCGTAGACACTTTATTTTCTTGTGACGTTGATTCAGAACCTCACTTTGAAATTCCTTGAACTTTTCACTTGTCTGAGATTTGTGCTTCATCAGGTAGATGTAGCCATACCTACTCAAATCATCGGTGAGAGTGAGAACATGACGATAGCCACCGCGAGCTTCAACGTTCATTTGACCACATACATCAGTATGTATTATTTCCAATAAGTCGGTTGCTCTCTCCATTATCCCTAAGAATGGAGTCTTAGTCATCTTGCCCATGAGGCACGGTTCCTATGTGTCAAATGATTCAAAGTCAAGAGACTCTTAATAGTCCATCAGTATGGAGCTTCTTCATGCACTTAACATAGATATGACCAAGGCGGTAGTGCCACAAGTTTGTGGGACTATGTTGCTGTTTGACGGATTACTATTCCTGTTTTGATGCCTTCAACGGCGCCAGAAATAGGTCCTGGTAACCCACCAATGTATGGGATCGGAGCAGTTTTCGAGGGTAGAGTATTCAACCCAAATTTATAGATTCGACACAAGGGGAGCCAAAGAATATTCTCAAGTATTAGCAGTTGAGTTGTCAATTCAACCACACCTGACAGATTAGTATCTGCAAGCAAAGTATCAGTAGCAAGGTCGTACGATAGATACGGTAGTAGTGGTAACAGTAGCAGCAACAGGTAATAGCAGTAGCAAGTAACGGCAGTAGTGACAGCAATAGCAGCAGTGACAGTAGCAACAATGACAGTAGGTATAGCAGCAGTGACTCCTCGATTCATCCATCTCATGGTCATCGAAAGAAATCCGTCAATGAGGTTGATCAAATCTCCTTGACAAAACCTTTTCGAATGGCAAAAGGAAACGGAGAATTTTCGAATAGTCACTAGGTTACCTCAATGGGGACGTGAATCTCCCCAACAAGAAAATCATACTTCATCTTGACAGTAGGTGTGGGGCATTCAAAGCTCCCAATAAGAATCGATGAAGTTTTTTCGATAGCATTGATGTAATGCACTCGATATTGTTTCTTCGGAAACTGCACCGTATGCTTATTACCATTGACATAGAAAGTGACATTGCCTTTGTTGCAATCTATAACAGCCCCTGCGGTGTTTAAAAAGGGTCTTCCGAGGATGACCTCCATGGCATCATCCTCGGGAATATCCAGGATAACAAAGACCGTCAAGATAGTAACATTAGCAACCACAACAGGCACATCCTCGCAAATGCCAATAGGGAAAGCAGTTGATTTGCCATTTGGAGAGAGATTTTAGTGGGTGTCAACCTATCCAGTTCAAGTCTACGATACAGAGAGAGAGGCATAACACTAACACCGGATCCAAGGTCACATAAAGCAGTTCCAACGTAGTTTCCTTTAATGGAGCAAGGTATAGTGGGCACTCCAGGATCACCTAGTTTCTTAGGAGTTCCACACTTAAAAGTGTAATTGGCAAGCATGGTGGAGATCTCAAGATCCGGTATCTTCCGTTTATTAGTCACAATATCCTTCATGTACTTAGCATACGGAGACATTTTGAGCATATCCGCAACCGCATCTGTAGAAAGATGGGTCTAATCATTTCAACAAAGCGCTCAAAATCCTCATCATCCTTTTTCTTGGATGGCTTGGGAGGAAAGGTCATAGGTTTCTGAACCCATGGCTCCCTTTATTTACCATGCTTCCTAGCAAACAAGTCATTCTTATCGAATCGTTTATTCTTAGGTTGTGCGTTATCAAGATCAACATGTTCAATCTCCACATCCTTATCATTGCTAGGTTGAGCATCGTTATCTATAGTGTCACCGGGTTCATGTTCATCACCAGATTGTGTTTCTGCATCAGACGCAGAGACATCATTTGGGTTCTCAGGTGTGACAGCAACCGGTGAACTAGCGTGTAGGTTCCTATCATCCTTCTTCTTCCTAGGATGACTAGATGTATCAGCATTGGCTTCTTGAGAATCTTGCTAAATTCTCTTAGGATGGCCCTCGGGATACAAAGGTTCCTGAGTCATTCTGCCGCCTCTAGTAACAACTCTAACAGAATTGTCATTCAATTCATTGAGCAAGTCATTCTGAGTCTTAAGTACTTGTTCTACCTAAGTAGTAACCATAGAGGAATATTTACTCAAAATCTTAAGATCATTGACATTTCTGTCCACACAATCACTTAAATGGCTAAGCATACGAGCATTCTGTTCCAATTGTCTGCTAACATAATCATTGAAACTCTATTGTTTCGCAACAAAGTTATCACATTCATCAAAGCATAGGCTAGCAGGTTTGTCAAAAGGAATATCACTCTCATTGAATCTACGTAGAGAATTTACTTCTACTACCTGTATCGGGTTATTGATCTCTTCGATAGGTGGTAGATTTTTGACATCTTCAGATTTAATGCCTTTCTCTTGCATAGATTTCTTGGCTTCTTGCATATCTTCGGGACTGAGGAATAGAATACCTCTTTTCTTCTGAGTTGGCTTAGGAGGTGGTTCGGCAATAGTCCAAGCATTGTCATTGATCAAGATGTTATTTAGTAGAATCTCAGCTTGTTCTAAAGTTCGTTCCCCAAAAACACAACCGGCACAACTATCTAGGTGGTCTCTAGAAGCATCGGTAAGTCCATTATAGAAGATATCAAGTATTTCATTCTTCTCAAGAGGGTGATCAGGCAAAGCATTCAGCAGCTGGACGAGCCTCCCCCAATCTTGTGGGAGACTCTCTTCTTCGATTTGAGCAAAGTTGTATATTTCCTGCAAGGCTGCTTGCTTCTTATGGGCAGGGAAATATTTCTCACAGAAGTAATAGACCATATCCTGGGGACTACGCACACATCCAGGACCAAGAGAAGTGAACCAGGCTTTAGCATCATCCTTTAGAGAGAAAGGAAACAGCTTAAGGATATAGTAGTGGCAGATCTTTTCCTCACTAGTGAAAAGGGTGGCTATACCGTGAAGTTTGGTAAGATGGGCTACAACTGTTTCAGACTCAACCGTGAAAAGGATCAGATTCAACTAGCACTACTGGAAATCAGTATTTTGCCGTCTCCCAAATCTTTGCCATCTGCTAGCTGATGGCAAAGAGTGTCTTTGCCGTGAGCTCCCAGAAAGCAGATGGCAAAGAACTGGCTGATGGCAAAGAAGGTCTTTGCCAGCAGTCAATTCTTTGCCGTCCGCGGCAGACGGCAAAGAAGGGGACAGAAGACGGCAAAGAAGCTCATCTGGCCGGGGAAACCTTAGGTCAAACTACGGCCCTCTTTGTCGTCTGCTGGCTGACGGTAAAGATGCCAGAGGCAGACGGCAAAGAGTGTAGACCCCTTTGCCGTCCGCCAGCAAACGACAAAGGTCCTGAATCTACTAACGGTTGTCCCGCCCCCACCCCGGCCCTCTCTCTCTCTCAAACGGCGACTCTCTCTCTCTCCTCCCCCGACGCCCAACGCCGCCACCACCGTCGCCCGGCCACCCTCGACGCACCCGGCGCCGCCCCACAACCCCCCGGCGCCCCTGGTGCCGAACCCGCAGCCCCACCGCCGGCGCCGCTGGTGCCCCTGGTGCCGCCCCCACAGCCCCACCCCCGGCGCCCCTGGTGCCGCCCCCGCAGCCCCACCGTCGGTGCCGCCGGCCCAGGCACTGCCCCACAGGCCCCGGCGCCGCCCCCGCAGCCCCAACACTGCCGGTAAGCCCGCACACCCCCACCCCCTTGTTATTTAGTTTTTTGGAGGAAGAAGAAGAGGAGGAGGAGGAGGAGGAGAAGAGGAGAATAAGAAGAGGAGGAGGAGGAGGAGAAGAAAAATAAGAAGAAGAAGAGGAGAAGAATAAAATAAGAAGGAGAAGAAGAAGAAGAAGAAGAAGAAGAAGAAGAAGAGAAGAAAAAATAAGGAGAAGAAGTAAAGAAGAAGAGAAGAAGAGAATAAGAAAAAAATAAGAAGGATAAGAAGATAAAAAAGAAGAAGTAGAAGAAGAGGATAAAGAAAAATAGAAATAGAAATAAGAGGAAGAGGGAGAAGAAGAGGAGAAAAGGAGGAGGAGGAGGAGGAGGAGAAGAAGAGGAAGAAGAAGAAGAGGAGAAGAGGAGAAGATAGAGGAAAAATGAAAAGTAGAACAAGAGAAGAAGAAGGATTAGGAGGAGGAGGAGAAGGAGCCCTCCTTCTTCTCCTTCTTCTCCTTCTTCTCTCCTCCTTATTTTTTAGCTTGTTTAGCTAATTATCCTCCAAAATGACATAATAAGCTAAAACCTTGATTAGCTCATGAATATTATATTCTTAGCTTGTTTTCCTAAAAAATGACATAATTAGACATAATTAGAATATTTGTGTTGATTGGGTGGATTTACATGTGATAGTTGTCTCGTCGCTGTGAGGTTTGCTGTGCGAAGACGTCCCCATGCATTGTACGAGCTCCGCCCCTGCATTCGTGGGTCAGTACAAATTTCATCTCCTCCTCGCCCCTTCATTTACTGTGGCTCGGTTTCTGGATGAAACTTTCTAGATTTAGGTAATTAAATTAATTTATCAGTATGCGTGACCAGTATGCGTCTCCCGTTCGAAAGGGCGACATCTATAAGTATGCATGTCTTTGCATATTTATAACCGCCATCCTTTCGAATTGTCCAACATTATCCATGGACAGCGTGAGTATGTGTAGATTGGGTTCGTTTTCCCGTATGCTGTGCTCTGGATCCCATACGGAATTTCGTCAGTGCCTCCCTGATGTTCTCCGGATGCACATCCTCTCTGTTTATTGCGGAGACGTGTATGAGGAGAACAGCGGGGAGGTGCTGCCGAAATTTTGCGTTGGATCCGGAGAAGAGCATGGGAAAACGAACCCAATCTACACATACTCGGGTGGGGTTAGGACCTATCTTTACCTATTAGCGTGTAGGTTGCCTGGACGTAATAAAAATGGCGAGCCTAATTAACCGATGAATATAAATGCTAAATTATATACAAATATATTTCTTTTGTCTTTAGTAGCTAGGCAAGATGAGTGATCGTGCGTGGATGTATACCGGTCACCCTAGCCAGAAAGAGATGCCGAAAGAATGGTTTGTAAAAACAAAGGAATTTGTGAAAGCCGCATTCGCAAATGGCCAGGAAAGAAACTATTGCCCCTCTCCTAGATGCGACAACTATAAAAAGACGACCGAGGTTGTAATGATTAAACACCTGTAGAGGAGGGGTTTTAAGCCTAATTATACGGTGTGGACATTTCATGGTGAGTCTATACAACGCACAAGAGCTGAGGTGGTCCATCGTCGCACGGACGAGAATGGTACCGGGATCGAAGACATGGTGCAAGACTTTGATGATGCTCGGGATTCGGAAGATGAGATGGGGGAATCGGCAAAGGCCTTTTATGAAATGTTGGAGTCTTCAAAACGTCCTCTCCATGAGCACACTGAGCTCTGTCAGCTGGATGCAATTCCACAAGTAATGGCTCTGAAGGCTAAGTTCAACTTGGGAAGAGAATGCTACGACGTGATGATGACACTATTTGGACGCTTCCTACCCAAAGGCCATGTCATGCCTGCAAACCTGTACCAGTCGGACAAAATACTTCATGTACTTAAGATGCCCTATGAGAAGATAGATGCATGTGAGAAAGGATGTGTCTTATTTAGGAAGGAGTATGCACACTTGTACTATTGTCCCAATTGCGAGTCTTGCAGGTATCTTGTGGTAGACAACAATATGGGTGAGAAGAGGCAGACCAAAATCGCAGTTAGTGTTCTTCGGTATATGCCAACCGTACCAAGACTTCAACGTCTTTTCATGGTCGAAGAGACTGCCAAACAGATGACATGGCACAAATTGGGCAAAAGAACCGAACTAGATGCGGATGGGAATAAGATGGTGGTACACACATCGGATGGGGAAGCGTGGAAACATTTCGATGGATTGCATCAGGATAAAGCGGCAGATCCAAGGAATCCTCGAGTCTGCATCGCCGCGGATGGTTTTAATCCCTTCGGCATGATGGCAACCAAATATAGTTGTTGGCCTGTATTTGTCATTCCACTCAATCTCCCCCCGGACAGATTATGCAAAGAAAGAACATATTTCTGACGTTGATAATTCTAGGGCCCAATTATCCGGGGAAGAATATGAATGTGTACCTGCAGCCGCTTAAGGATGAATTGGAAGACGCTTGGGATAATGGGGTCAACACATACGATGCCGCTACAAAACAAAACTTCAAAATGCATGTGTGGTACATGTACTTTACGCATGACTTGCCGGCGTATGCACTATTCTCTGGATGGTGTGTGCATGGAAGGTTCCCATGCTCCCAATGCAAGGCAGCTCTTCAGTTTCATTGGTTGCAGGAGGGTCGGAAGTATTCTTGCTTTGACTTGCATAGACAGTTCCTGGATCCTGACCATCAGTTCAGAAAAGAAAAGAAGAACTTTACCAAAGGTAAAGTTGTCAAAAACATGGCACCACCTGCGTTGATAGGCCAACAGATCCTGGATCAGTTAAACGCCCTTGAGCCTGATCCAGAGCGTCCAGGGTATTTCAAGGGGTATAATTCAAAACACGCCTGGACTCACAAGCCATGCTTCTGGGATCTGCCTTACTTCAAAGACCTCCTTCTTCCACACAATATAGACATGATGCACACTGAAAATAATATCGGAGAGGCTATTTTCGGTACATTGTTGGACATAGATGGGAAGACAAAGGATAATACTAAGGCTAGAGTCGATCAAGAGACACTATGTCATAGACCATTACAAAACATGCGAGAAGGCAAAGGAAAGCATAAGTGGTCGAAGCCAAAGGCCTGGTTCAATCTTGGAAGGCCAGCTATGAGGGAAATTATCTTGTGGGTCAAAATGCACTTGATGTTCCCCGATGGGTATGCAGGGAATCGAAAGAGGGGAGCGAGTCTTGAAAAATTAAAAATCTTTGGTCTCAAGAGTCATGATTGGCAGATATGGCTAGAGCGGGTAATGCCGGTGATGTTACGTGGATTTATTCCTGAGGATGAATGGCTAGTACTCGCGGAGCTGAGCTATTTCTTCGGTGTTCTTTGTGCGAAAGAATTGTCTCCTGGCGTGGTAGAAGACATGGAGGAGTTTGCACCGGAGTTGTTGTGCAAGTTAGAGAAGATCTTTCCATCGGGCTTCTTTAATCCAATGCAACATTTGATTTTACATCTACCGACCGAGGCAAGATTGGGTGGGCCCGTGCAAGATCGTTGGTGCTAGGAAACTGAGAGGATGCAGAAGACCCTTCGAGCTAAATGTAAAAATAAGCGTAGAATTGAAGAATCGATGGCTGAGGCATTCATTACTGAGGAGGTGGCAAACTTTGTGACAGCACACTACGAAGCCAAAAATCATCATTTGCATAATCCAAAGCCTCGGCACAATGATACAGACTCTAAAAAAGGTGGGTCCAACCTCAGCCTATTCAAAGGGAAGCTCGCACCAGCCGGTGCTTCGAAACCAATAACGTTGGATGTCGAAGAATGGCGGAACATTTCATTGTATATCTTCAACAACCTAACAGAAGTGCGGCCGTACATCGAGTGAGTTCTCGGCACATTTTCCCGTAACTTCTAATTCCTTTGAACTGCTCTTATTCTCGGATATTTCAAACAGCCGTTAAGTCGCCAAATTCTCGGATGGAGCGGTGATCGAAAATGATTTCGTCGAAGAGTATGAGCTTCTGTCAAAGACAGGAGGCGGCTATCCCGGTTTCATCTCTTGGTTCAAATAAATTGTAATTATCAATAATGGACCATTTCATTTCTTGGTCTAACTTGCGGCTAATGCAACAATCATTTCGTATTAAACTTGTAGGCTAATTCAGAGTCTATGGACGCCGAACTGAGACAAGTCACTAATGATTTTGATATAAGGTCCGTACATTTGAGAAATACAACATCAACGGGTATCTCTTTCGTACCTTTGGCAAAGAGCTATCTATGCCCGACCAGAAATCTACAAATTGTGGTGTCTCTTCTATCGGCAAAGGTGTTATCGAGTATTAACTTCAATTCTATGGTGAAAACCCACCGAATGTCCTAGTCTTCAAGTTATTGGTTCCAGCCGAAGGAGACTAGAAGGACTCATGAACATATAGGACTAGTCGAAATCAATCCAAACATCCATTTAGATGTTCCCGATGTCTATATTACGGCTCAACAGGCGACCCAAGTTTTCTATCTACCGTGGGCATGCCAAACGGGTAAGAATCTGGAAGGTTGGTATGTTGTTTATGAAGTGCCGCCACATGTCAGACCACCTCTCCCAAATGAACAGGATTATAAACCTCACATTAACCCAGACACATATGATGGAGAATTCTTCCAAGAAACACGTCTTTCCAATAAACTTTTCAAGAACCGACGTGCTTCACCCAAGAACATGGAAGTAGTAAACAACAATGATTCCGACTCCACCCCTGAGCCGGAACCAGAAGACCTAGAACTCGTAGAGGTTACTAATGCGGATGACCTGTCAATGCTTCAACGATTAAAGAAAGGCCTTTCACAACTTCACGCCGTTGAACCCGACGAGCACGTCATTCATGAAGACATGCGTGATAGTGATGATGATGATGATTAGTTTGTAAGATTCACACCTTAAATTATATATATTTTAATCTTTATTATTCATGTACATATTATTATTCATGTCAGTTATTCAATTTTTTTATGTTGTACTAATTTATTTTAATCTTTATCATGGCAGGTCACCAGGTGTTGAAAGATGTTGGGCGCTGGTCCATAGCGCTCGACGGGTTCGTCCCAGCCGCCCCGCATGAGGGGTCGTACTTCCCTTCCACCCCTATTTATCCGTAGCGCCTTGGCAGACAGTCTGTCGACACCACTCGTGGGTTCTTCTTCGTCGGCGGCATTACCCACTGGGAGAGGTGCTGGTCGGGTAGGGAAGAAGGGGAAGGGTACAGGGAGAGGTGGTGGCCGCGGAAGATCCAGGAGGACCGTTGAGCCGTCCTCGCCACCACCACCAGCTCATTCACCCGAGCATAGGACTACTATGGTCGACCTGTTTGTGGAGGAGGCTACGGGGACTCCAGTCCAGGAGCCTGGTGTTGACGGGCATTCGTCCCATGAGACTCCGGTCCAGGATCAGCTCGGGTCGAGGTGCATTCCGCCCACGAGACTACGGTTACGGAGGCTTCACCAGACGTGGAGAGGCCCGGATGGGATACCTGGCTGGATCTGACCGAGTTACCGGATTGGACCGAGGGTCTGGGTGGCTCAGGGGGCGTGGATGGCGGGGATGAGTTTACGGATAGTGAGGGCATTGTGCAGGTGGACGGGGCCACCGTGTACAAGTGTGGTAGTACACGTCTCCCGGTCTTGCCGGCTACCCGCGAGCAGAGGCCGGTGATTAAACCTCAAGGAGATAGGTAAGTACATTTACTCTTTTTTTAGATTTTGCCTTCAAGTTTGTTCAAATATCTAATGTGTTGACCTTATCATACTGCAGGGGAGGGGCACACCCACGTGGAGTCCGCAGGCCGAACTCCGTCCTTGGTGTGCTTTGGCGGACAAATTTCCCGGGGTTTGTCACGTTTCCTGGTGAGGGTGAGGTTCCTACACTAGGATTTTCCTCGGAGCACTACCAGGCTGCGCAGGCCCCGACGGAGGAGATTATAGATGGTGTCTTGTGCCACACGAGGGCCGAGATGGTGATCAAGAGATTTTGGGTAAATTATCCTTTTACACAATCTAAAATTAACAATATAGCTAATTATTGTACTAATTGGTGTTTTCACGTTTGATTGCAGACCTTCTATAGGTGTGAGGATGGATATGAGGAGGAGGCGGCCAAGGTTCTCGAGGCCGAGCGTAGGCGGTTACTACAGAACTTACGCCATGAGGCTCGGCCGCAGGCTATTCGAGTCTACTACGCCACACGTGGTATTAAGAAGCAGAAGAAGGATTGCCGCGGAAAGTTTCTGAAGAAGGAGCAATACATGAAGGTAATTACCTATTCTTAAGTCCTTCTACATAGTTTTATTGATTTCATTCATAGGCGTAGCGCTCAAAATTCTTTATAATAACTTACAGGTGCCCCCGAGATGGTGTGCGGATAAGATGGATTGTTGGAAGGCGTTGGTTGATGAGTGGTGCATAGGCAGCTGGCGAGTTGCCCACGTGAATGCGAAGGATCAGCATAGCCAAATGGTTGGTGTGCCACACCATCAAGGCAGCACCAACTTACTTCAGTTCGGACGAAACTGGGTATGTGATTTGCTTCATGATTCATGCAATTCATTCTTCATGCTATTATTTTGTTCCTCTCTTTTAGGCGCATCACAATAAGACGGAGATGCCAAACTTGTACTACCTTTATGGCATGGCCCATACTGCCTCATACAAGAAGGCAAAGGCATTCTCTGAGTTTGACCTGGATGATCCAAATAACTTCACCAACATATCATCCCACCACAAGCTCGTGACATACAGGGACACGGGGAAGGTTACGAAAGGGGATGACTTTAACCCTAGCCAGGAACCTTTGGATCCATAGCTGGTGATGATATATGGTGGCGGGAGGCCCCATGGCACGATAGCCATTGGAGATGGGATAATACTTTGTCCACTCACTATCTCGGAGATCAAGGCGCGCCAGTCGAGCAAATGTCCTGAGATAACGCGTTGTCGACGGCCCGTCAATCTTGCCATCGAGGTTAGCTGTATGGAATAAGAAAACTTTCATCATTTCATTATGTGTGTTACCATAGATCATTACTGTGGTAACGAGGAATGGTGTTTCAGGCTTCTCTTTAGAAAGAGAGATTGGCAAACCATGCTGCTGTTGAGAAAGAGAGATTGGCAAACCAGGCTTCTCTTGAGAAAGAGAGATTGGCAAGCCAGGCTGCTCTTCAGGATGCTCTTGATGAGAGGGACCAGACCATGGCACGATTGATTGAGGAGGAGAGGGCCCAGAATGAGGCGGAGAACGGGCCCTGCACAAGCTTTTTGTGGTAAGTTTTTTTTCACATTAGCCAAATCATGTATGTAATGTATGTTTCATTATTAACTAATACGACCAACTCTTCTGGGTTTTTGCGAGAAGAGCGGTCAAGTCCCTCCACTGATGCCCGTCTTCTCTTCGATTGACACGGTGAGTTTCATTATAAACTAGTATTAATAATTGAGTGTCATCATGCTAACTGAGACATTGCAAAATATCTATTTTGCAGAAAAACTCCCGAGCGGCATCGCACGACCCTTCTCCAGGTGTTTCTCCTCCTTGATGACCACTACGGTATGTTTCTCTTCTCCTCTTTCATATTCTCCTTGCCTGAATTTCCCCAACAATGACATAATTAGCCCATTTAGCTCCAAAATGCTATAATAACCTCAAAATGGCATAAGAACCTTGGTTATCTCATTAATATTATATACTTAGCTTGTTTTCCTCTAAAATGGGATAATTAGCCCATTTAGCTCCAAAACGACATAGTTAGCTAATTGAGCTCCAAGAAGAGGAGAAGAGGAGAAGAAATAGGAAAAATGAAAAGAAAGAAGAAGAAAAAGAAGAAGAGAAGAAGGAGAAGGAGGAGGAGGAGGAGGAGAAAGAGGAGAAGGCCAAGGATATTCTAGTCCTTCTCCTCCTTCTTCATTATTTCTTCTTCTTCTTCTCCTCTTTCATATTTTCCTTGCCTTAAATTCCCCAACAATGACATAATTATCCCATTTAGCTCCAAAAATACATTATAATCTCAAAATGGCATAAGAACCTTGGTTAGCTCATTAATATTATATACTTATCTTGATTTCCTCTAAAATGGGATAATTAGCCCATTTAGCTCCAAAAAGACAAAGTTAGCTAATTTAGCTCCAAGAAGAGGAGAAGAGGAGAAATGAAAAGGAAGAAAAAAAATAAGAAGAGAAAGAGAAGAGAAGGAGAAGGCGAAGAAGGAGGAGGAGAAGAAGGAGAAGGAGGAGGAGGAGGAGGAGAAGGAGGAGAAGGCCAAGGACCTTCTAGTTCTTCTCCTCCTCCTCCTCCTTCTCCTCCTTCTTCTTTATTTTTTCTTGTTCTCCTCCTCCTCCTCTTTTTTCTCCTCTCTCATATTATCCTTACCTTAATTTCCTCAACAATGACATAATTAGCCCATTTAGCTCCAAAATGCAATAATAACCTCAAAATGGCATAAGAACCTTGGTTAGCTCATTAATATTATATACTTAGCTTGTTTTCCTCTAAAATGGGATAATTAGCCCATTTAGCTCCAAAAAGACATAGTTAGCTAATTTAGCTCCAAGAAGAGGAGAAGAGGAGAATAAATAGGAAAAATGAAAAGAAAGAAGAAGAAGAAGAAGAAGAGAAGAAGGAGAAGGAGGAGGAGGAGGAGGAGGAGAAGGAGGAGAAGGCCAAGAACCTTCTAGTCCTTCTCCTCCTCCTCCTCCTTCTCCTCCTTCTTCTTTATTTCTTCTTCTTCTCCTCCTCCTCCTCTTTCTTCTCCTCTTTCATATTCTCCTTGCCTTAATTTCCCCAACAATGACATAATTAGCCAATTTAGCTCCAAAAAGACATTATAAGCTCAAAATGGCATAAGAACCTTGGTTATCTCATTAATATTATATACTTAACTTAATTTCCTCTATAATGACATAATTAGCCCATTTAGCTGAAAAAAGACATAGTTAGCTCATTAATATTATATACTTAGCTTGATTTCCTCTAGAACTTTTATTTCTGGACAAAAACAACACCATGGCAATTCTGCTAAAAACGGCGTCAGTCCGGGTTAGTTCCATCCAAATCAAGCAAATTAGATTCCAAAACAAGGGCAAAAGAGTTTGGAAAAGTAGATACGACGGAGACGTATCAGACAATCATTATTCACTTTACATATTTTGGTACTCACACTACGAATATGTGTGACATCATGATCGAGATTCATTAAGAATAAACCATTCACCAGCGGAGCATGACCATAAAACATATCACTGATATAAATAGAACAACCATTATTCTCTGATTTAAATGAGTAGCCGTCTCGCATTAAGCAAGACCCTGATACAATGTTCATGCTTAAAGCTGGAACTATATAACAATTATTAAGGTTTAAAACTAATCCCGAAGGTAGACGTAGAGGTCGCGTGCCGACGGCGATTACATCGACCTTGGAGCCATTCCCGACGCGCATCGTCACCTCGTCCTTGGCCAGTCTCTGCTTATTCCGCAGTTCCTTCTTTGAGTTGCAAATGTGAGCAACATCACCGGTATCAAATACCCAGGAACTACTACGAGCGCTGGTAAGGTACACATCAATAACATGTATATCATATATACCTCTAACGTTGTCGGCCTTCTTGTTCGCTAAGTATTTGGGGCAGTTCCGCTTCAAGTGACCTTTTCCCTTGCAGTAAAAGCACTCAGTCTCAGGCTTAGCTCCATTGTTCTTCTTCTTCCCGGCATTTGGCTTACCAGGCGCGACAACGACTTTGCCGTCTTTCCTGAAGTTCTTCTTACCCTTGCCCTTCTTGAAACTGGTGGTCTTGTTGACCATCAACACTTGATGCTCTTTCTTGATTTCTAGTTTTGCAGATTTCAGCATTGCGTACAACTCGGGAATGGTCTTCTCCATCCCTTGCATGTTGTAGTTCAGCACAAAACCCTTGTAGCTTGGTGGGAGAGACTGGAGGATTCTGTCAATTACAGCATCATCCGGAAGTTCGACTCCAAGCAAAGTCAGACGACCGTGCAGCCCAGACATTCTAGTATATGCTCACTAACAGAACAATTCTCCTCCATCTTGCAGCTAAAGAACTTGTCGGAGACCTCATATCTCTCGACTCGGGCACGAGCTTGAAAAACTATCTTCAGCTCCTGGAATATCTCATATGCTCCATGGTTCTCAAAACGCCTTTGGATCCCCGGTTCTAAACTGTATAATATGCCACACCTAACGAGAGAGTAGTCATAACTCCGCGTTTGCCAGACATTCTGAACATCTTGGGCTGCCGCTGGAATGGCGGGGTCACCTAGCGGCACATCAAGGACATAAGACTTCTTGGATGTAGTGAGGATTAGCTTCAAGTTGCGAACCCAGTGTGAATAGTTACTACCATCATCTTTCAGCTTGTTTTTCTCTAGGAATGCGTTGAAGTTGAAGTTGACAGGTGTGTTGGCCATTGGATCTACAATATTTGGAAAGACAACTTTTAGACTATATTCATGACAATTAAGTTCATTTAATCAAATTAAGTATGAACTCCCACTTAAATTGACATCCCTCTAGTCATCTAAGTGATACATGATCCATGTCAACTAACCCGTGTTCGATGATCACGTGAGACGGACTAGTCGTCATGGTGATCAACTTCACGTTGATCGTATTCAACCATACGACTCATGTTCGACCTTTCGGTCTTTCTATTCGAGGTCATGTCTGTACATGCTAAGCTCGTCGAGTCAACCTAAGTGTTTTGCATGTGTTAATCTGGCTTACACCCCTTGTATGCGAACGTTAGAATCTATCACACCCGATCATCACGTGGTGCTTCGACACAACGATCCTTCGCAACGGTGCACCCTTAGGGGAATACATTCTCAAAAAATTTATGAGGGATCATCTTATTATGCTACCGTCGTTCTAAGCAATAAGATGATAAACATGATAAACAACACATGCAATCATATAGTGACATGATATGGCCATTATCATCTTTGCTCTTTCGATCTCCATCTTCAGGCATCGCATGATCATCATTGTCACCGGCGTGACACCATAATCTCCATCATCGTGTCTCCGTGAAGTGGTCACGCCAACTACTATTACCACTATCACTATGGCTAACCGTTAGCAATGAAGTAAAAGTAGTGAACACATGGCGTTGCATCTCATACAATAAATTAAGACAACTACTATGGCTCCTGCCGATTGTCGTACTCAACGACATGCAAGTCGTGAATCCTGTTACAATAAGTTGATCATCTCATACATCGCACATGTAACATCACAACTTTGGCCATATCATATCACATGTCAAACCCCGCAAAAACAAGTTAGACGTCCTCTAATTGTTGTTGCAAGTTTTAGGTGGATGTTTTGGGTTTCTAGCAAGAACGCCTTCTTACCTACGTGACAGCCACAACGATTATATGCCAAAGCTATTTACCCTTCATAAGGACCCTTTTCATCAAATCCAATCCGACTAGAGTGGGAGAGACAGACATCCGCTAGCCACCTTATGCACCTAGTGCATGTTGGTCGGTGGAACTTGTCTCACGTAAGCGTACGTGTAAGGTCGGTCCGGGCCGCTTCATCCCACAATACCGCCGGAAAAGAATAAGACTAGTAGAGGAAAGCAATTGAGAAAATAATCGCCCACAAATTGTTTGTGTTCTACTCGTGCATAGAATCTACGCATAGAAAACCTGGCTCGGATGCCACTGTAGGTAACGTAGCATAAATTCAAAATTTTCCTATGCCATATTCAGATCTTCCTATGGAGAGACCAGCAATGAGTGAGGGGAGAGTACATATTCATACATTAGAAGATCACTAAGAGGAAGCATTGCTAGAACGCGATTGATGGAGTCGTACTCGCGGCTATTCGGATCACGGTGTGATTCCGATATAGTGTCGAAACACGGCACCTCCATGTTCAACGCACGTGCAGCCCGATGACGTCTCCTGCACCTTGATCCAGAAAGGAGGAGGGATAGGTTGGGGAAGCTGTCCGGCAGAACGACGGTGTGGTGTTGATGGAGAGACGAGGTCTCCCGGTAGGGCTTCGCCAAGCATCGTGGGAGAGGAGGAAGAAGAGGGACAGGGCTGCGCCGAGGGAGAAAATAACTTGTGTCTCCAACAACCCCAAACCCCTCTCTATTTATAGGAGGAGAGGGGAGGGGTGCGACACCTCTAGGGTTCCCACCCTAGGGGTGGCGGCAGCCCATATGGGAGAGGGGGCGGCGACCAGGGCAGGAGATGGGGCGGCGCAACCCCTAGTGGGCCTAAGGCCCACCAGCGCCTAGGGTTCCCCCCCTTTGTCTCTGATTTGCCATGGGCTGGCTGTGGGGGGCGCATCAGTCCACCCAGGGGCTGGTTCCCTCTCACACTTGGCCCATCTAGCCTTCTGGGGCTTGTGGCCCCTCCCGGTGGGCCTCCAGAACCCTTCTGGTGGTCCCGACACTTTGCCGGTGACACGCGAAACATTTCAGGTGTCCGAACCCATCCATCCTATATATCAATCTTTATCTACGAACCATTCTGAAGCCCCTCGCGACGTCCAGGATCTCATCCAGGACTCCGAACAACCTTCGGTAACCTCTTATAACAATTCCCTATAACCGTAGTGTCATCGAACCTTAAGTGTGTAGACCCTACGGGTTCGGGAGGCATGCAGACATGACCGAGACACTCTCCGGTCAATTACCATCAACAGGATCTGGATACCCATGGTGGCTCCCACATGTTCCACGATGATCTCATCGAACGAACGACGATGTCAAAGATTAAATCAATCCCGTATACAATTCCCTTTGTATGTCGGTATAGAACTTGCCCGAGATTCGATCGTCGGTATGCCTATACCTTGTTCAATCTCGTTACTGTTAAGTCTCTTTACTCGTTCCGTAGCACATCATCACGTGACAAACACCTTAGTCACATTGAGCGCATTATGATGATATTCTACCGAGTGGGCCCAGAGATACCTCTCCGTCACACGGAGTGACAAATCCCGATCTCGATTCGTATCAACCCAACAGATACTTTCGGAGGTACCCGTAGTGCACCTTTATAATCACCCAGTTACGTTGTGACGTTTGATACACCCAAAGCACTCCTACGTTATCCGGGAGTCGCACAATCTCAAGGTCGAAGGAAAAGATACTTGACATCAGAAAAGCTTTAGCACACGAACAACACGATCTATTACTACGCTTAGGATTGGGTCTTGTCCATCACATCATTTTCCCAATGATGTGATCCCGTTATCAATGACATCTAATGCCGATGATCAGGAAACCATGATCATCTATTGAACAACGAGCTAGCCAACTAGAGGCTTGCTAGGGACACATTGTGATCTATTAATTCACACATGTATTACTGTTTCCTGTTAATACAATTATAGCATGAACAATAGACGATTATCATGAACAAGGAAATATGATAGTAACCATTTTATTATTGCCTTTAGGGCATATTCACAACTTTGTGTATGCTATTACTCACTGATTTTGGGTCTCGATGTGATCTGAATGTTTTGGAAACCCCGGGTCCTGTTACGGGGAACCACTAGTAAAAAAAGGGTCTGTTGTCCCGGTTCGTAAGGGCTTTCTGTCCCGGTTTTGGAACCGGGACTAAAAGGTCGTTACTAATGCCCTCGGCCTTTAGTCCCGGTTCTTACACCAACCGGGACAGATGGGCCTCCACGTGGCCGCTGCGGCCAGGCCAGGCAGGGGGGCCTTTAGTCCCGGTTGGTGACACCAATCGGGACCAAAAGGCATCCACGCGTCAGCACCTGGCTGAAGCTGAGTTTTTTTGAAAGGGGCTGGTTTAGGGGTTAATTTAGGTTGTTATATACACCAACCAAGGAGCATCCATGAGCAAGAACAAAAAGAAATAATTTTATCTTTAATCAATGAGCATCCTTGAGCTTGCACAAAATTTCATCAGGCACACCACCATCATACTTACAAGTGCAGTAGGAGTTCAACACTATCGTACTTAAAAGGTTTACACTATAAAGATTAAAGCTCCATCAGGTTCTTAAGATCTTCACTCCTGCTTCTTCACCTTCTCCTTCATCATCCTGATGCGCTTAGAGCGACGAAGCCCCAGGCCAGGCTGTGGGTTGTACTCCTCTACCAGAATTGGCATGGCCCTGTCGCCCAGCTGTGGGATCACCATCGCGAGGCCATCGTCGCTGCTACTTTTGTTGTAGCCAGAGTCGCTGCTACTTTTGCTATAGCCAGAGTCGCTGCTGCCGTAGACATAGCACCTGTCGCAGTACTCGCTGCTCCTGCTCCCATTGCCTTGCCAAATGCAAAAAAGTTATTTTAAAAATGGGTGTGAGACATAGCCTAATGGATAGGAAGAAGAGATAGAGCGTACTGGCATCATCGTCGTCCTGGTAGCGCCTCCGACACATAGTCGTGTCGAACACCTTCACGGCGAACGTGGCATTGTCGTCGTACCTAAAGCCAAGGAAGTACCCGTGCCGCAGGTCGTAGGCATGGACGAACTGCTTCCAGCCACGATCTAGGTACATGCTTCCATCGGTGTCGAACGCCACCTCCACGTCCCACAGCTTGCGAAGCCCGTTGCCGGCGTGCCTCAGGTTCTTGTTCTGTGGCCGATGACCGTCCAACATCTTCACAAAATTGTCCGGCAGCACCTGCCTGCTGGAGGGTTTCTCAAGTATAATCGAGAAGAACTCCATCTCTGAAAAGCAGCAGAAGAGACCAATTACTACCCTTTACAACATTGTCAGTACTCGCTGCTCCTGCTCCCATTGTCTTGCCAAATGCAAAAAAGTTTTTCTAAAAATGGGTGTGAGACATAGTCTGATGGAGAGGAAGAAGAGACAGAGCATACTGGCATCGTCGTCGTCCTGGTAGCGCCTCGGACACATAGTCGTGTCGAACACCTTCACGGCGAACGTGGCGTTGCCGTCGTATGTGAAGACAAGGAAGTACCCGTGCCGCAGGTCGTAGGCATGGACGAACTGCTTCCAGCCACGATCTAGGTACATGCTTCCATCGGTGTCGAACACCACCTCCACGTCCCACATCTTGCCAAGCCTGTTGCCTGCCTCAGCTTCATGTTCTGTGACCGATGGCCGTCCAGCATCTTCCCATAATTGTCCGGCAGCACCTGCCTGCTGGAGGATTTCTCAAGTATAATCGTGAAGAACTCCATCTCTGAAAAGCAGCTGAAGAGACCAATTACTACCCTTTACTACCCTTTACAGCAACATGATCATCAGTATTAGGTAGGACTTTTCTGCATAGTGCTCTCCAATTTTAGCATTCAAAGTAGGAGTACTTTTCCAATTTGAGCATTCAATAAGCAAAACCAAATCGTAAAATAAAGTAGTATTCAAATTAGCATGCATTCAATTATAAGAAAAACTACATCATCTCTTGTCATACATATAGCTTCACTAATACAGCTAGAACCCTAGCGCCCAACGGGTATCATCGCGGGCGGTGGACACCCAAAGAGAAGGAACCATCACATGATCATAGCTCCAGTGAGATCCCTGAAAAAACTGCCAGGTATTGGAGAACCTGCCCTCCAATGCAACCATGTAGCGACGGACGTGCTCGTCCTCCTCGCTGACATGGTGACGTACCACCTCCGCGGTGTCCAGAAGCTGACGTCAGTTGTGATTCCCTGGCAATGGCTCCAGCAAAGGGCTGATCCTGCAATCTCTAGTGTTAGCTAGACGAATGCTTATAAACAACTAACCATCTCCTACAACGGCACCAGAAGAATGTTGATAGCACTCCCAGGCAATGAAACTGGAAGAATGTTGTTGATGGCCCACCAGCGCATGGGTTCGCAGCAGTTTTCGAGGGTAGAGTATTCGATCCAATTTGTAGGTACGCCAGACAGGAGGTGAGAGTATACTCTCAAGTATTAGTAGCTGAATTTTCAGATTCAACCACACCTGAAAGATTAGTATCTCAGAACATAGTGGATACTAGGGATCAATCCCCGTCAAAACTAACTCGATTACATGATAGATCTCATCCTACTCATCACCGTCCAGCGAGCCTACGAATAGATTACTCATGAACGACGAAGAGCTTCATGGAATTGGACAGGGAAGAAGGTTGATGATGACGATGGCGATGATTTCCCCTCTCCGGAGCCCAAGACGGACTCCAGATCTGCCCTCCAGATGAAGAACAGGTGGTCGCGGCGCCTCCATATAGAAAATGCGATGAAAACTTCTCTTTTTTATTTTTTCTGGGACGAAAGACAACTTATAGAGCTGGAGTTGGGGCGGCAGAGGAATGTGGGCCCCACAAGCCTGCCCACCTTCACCAGGGGGGTGGTGGCGGAGCAGGGCTTGTGGCCCACTCGCCCAAACCCTCAGGTGGATTCTGGCGCAGGTATTTTTGATATTTTCCAAAACTGCTCCCCGTAAATTTTCAGGACGTTTGGAGAACTTTGATTTCTGCACAAAAATAACACCAAGGAAATTCTGCTGAAAACAACGTCAGTCCAGGTTAGTTCCATTAAAATCATGCAAATTATAGTCCAAAACAAGTGCAAAAGAGTTTGGAAAAGTAGATACGTTGGAGACGTATCAACTCCCCCAAGCTTAAAACCTTGCTTGTCCTCAAGCAACTCAGTTGACAAACTGAGAGAGAAAGAAAAACTTTGACAAACTCTATTTGATCTTGTTGTTGCAACTATGTCTAACTCATAACCATAATTTCAGCAAGATCACAATTTAACCACATAAGCAAATGACACAAAGGTCTCACGGTAAACTAATATCAATGGCATAATCAGCTAACGATCAAATAATAATGAGTTTCAAATACCAACACTTCAATCAAAACAAGCATGAAGCAATATGAATAGGTGGTATCTCGCTAGCTCTTTCTGAGACCGCAAAACATAAATGCAGAGCACTTTCAAAGATCAAGGACTGACTAAACATTGTAATTCATAGCAACGACGATCCAGTCATAGTCATACTCAATATCAATCAAAAGCAAAGCATAAAATGACAGAGGTGCTCTCTAATTGGTGATTATATAAGAGGAGGATGAATCGACAGGAAAATAAATAGACAAGCCCTTCGCAGAGGCAAGCATTGATTTGCAGAGGTGTTAGAGCTCAAGCTTTGAAAACAGAGATAATAATTTTGGGTGGCATGCTTTCATTGTCAACGCAATGACCAAGAGTTTTCAATATCTTCCATGCTACTCATGCTATAGGCGGTTCCCAAATAGAAAAGTAAAGTTTGAACTCCCCAACCACCAATCAATCACACTCCACGGCTAGCCGAATCCTCGGGTACCGTCCGTACTAACATCAATCCAAGGGGGAGTCTTGTTTTACAGTTATGTTATCGAGTTCAGCATGGAACTGGGCATCCCAAGTACTGGCCCCTTTCTCGTGAATGACTGTGAATAAACACATGTCGAGGATAACACTCCTAGTATGGAAGATACCAATAGCCCTCTGTCACCACATGAGCGGTTCGGGCATGCAAAACAGATTTATTTCTTAAAGGTTTAGAGAATGGCACATGCAAATTTACTTGGAACGGCATGTAGATACCGCAAATAGGTAGGTATGGTGGACTCTCATGGAAAAACTTTTGGGTTTATGGAGGTGTATGCACAAGCAGCATTCCCGCTTAGTACAAATGAAGGCTAGCAAAAGACTAGGAAGCGACCAACTAGAGACCGACAATAGTCATCAAGATGCAATGAGTTTGAATAACATTGAATGCAAGCATGAACAGGATATAAATCACCATGAACACGAACATCATAGAGGCTATGTTGATTTTATTTCAACTACATGCATGAACATGCGCCAAGTCAAGCCACTTGAAACATTCAAAGGAGAATACCATCCTATCATACTACATCATAGTCATTTCAAAATCTATGTTGACAATCAAGACAACCCATTATAAGCTCTCAGCTAAATAAGCATGGCATCAAAAACTATGATCTCTAAGTTGTCATTGCAAACATGGTTCTCTCACAACAAAGCTAAATTTGGGTCGACAAGCTAGTCATATTTACAAAAACAAAATAGATAGAGTTCATACCAGCTTTTGAGTCTCAGTCACTTCATCATATATCATCATTGTCGCCTTTCATTTGCACGATCGAACGATGAAAATGATAATAAGCACATTGGACTAAGCTGAATCTGCAGGCAAACAGAAAGGAGAAGACAAAGTAATATGGCTCTTCGAAAGCTAAACAAGTAAGCATGTAAGAACCATCAAGCATTGTAACCAATATCTTCTACCTTGACACAAAGAAAAAGAAAACTATTTACATGGGAAAGCTCCCAACAAGAAAAAGAAGAAAGAAAATCTTTTTGGGTTTTCTCAAAAGGACACAAAACAAGAAAACAAGAAAACGAAAAGAAACTAGCATGGATAATATAGTGGCAATATGTAAACACCGGCTAACAAAGTGAAACCATAAGCATGAATATAAAGTCTGTGAGAACACGTACTCCCCCAAGCTTAGGCTTTTGGCCTAGCTTGGTCTACTCCCATGGTGGGAAATAACCAGCTCCAGGAAACTCCGGAGTATTCTGTGGATGCCACTGCTGTGTGAGCTCCTCTGGCTCCCACTGATAAACTGGCGTCTGGTACTCGACTGGCGGCTCGGGCGCGGGCGTGGGCGCCTGTGGTTGGGCCAAGCCCCAATACGCGTAGATGTCCGCGGGCATAATAATGCACCTGCCTGCATGAAGATCAAACAAAGAAGGAGCGGGCAAATTAATAGTCTCTCGAGTACCCTGACTAAACACCAGGTTATAAATCATCCGTCTACTAGCATCTCTATCCAGAAAATCATGGCAAACCATGTTGTCATAATCCAGATATCTCTCAGGGAGAAGCATCTGTCCTTCCTCTCCCATTCTAGTCGGTATCTCAAAGTGTCTGGCAAGACGGGTAGCATAGATACCTCCATAGACAAAACCTTTAGAACGGTTCAGGTTCAACCGTTGAGCTACTATAGCGCCCAGGCTATATGTCTTATCGTTATAAAGGCCTTCGCGTAAAACCGCAAGGTATGGAGAACTAAGTGATCCAGCCTCCCCACGACCAATCAAACATTTTCCCGCAAATAGTGAGAAGTACCGAAGCACAGGAAAATGTATGTTAGCGATTCTAGCGCGAGACACTCCTCTCTCCTCTCCAACAGCAATAGAACCAATAAAATCCTCCAAGTCCCGTGGATGAGGGTCATGGATATCCCCAATATAAGGTAATTTGCATACATTACAAAAATCCTGCAGCGTCATGCACTGGGGGACATCGTATATCATGAACTCAACCATGGGAGGGTTCTTCCTCGGATAAAAGTTGAAGCTTTGAACGAAAATATTGGTGAGGAGGAGATATTGTGGGCACTTATCTTCAACGAACGCAGTAAGACCTACGTTCTCCACCAAGTAATAAAAGTCTTCATAAAGTCCGGCGGTGCGCAAAAATTCATCACTTGGCCACTCGCACGCTCAAACTTCTGTGACTCAAGGGACTACGTACTTTTAGTGGTTCTTCTCATCCTCCTTGTGGTTTGGGCTTGAAGAGCCTCTCAAGAACCTCCTCATCTTTTCCTTTTTCTAGCTCTGAAAAATTCCGAAATTTTTAGAGACTTCGAAAGAAAAGTGAACAAGGATCAACCCAACTTGTAGCAACTACTCCTACTAGTGCCTAGAGACTGTATCACGCGCTAAAACTACTTGGGGCCAGCTAAAATCAACCTTCTAAGCTCAAGAACAGGGTCACCAAGGTAGCAAGAATGCGCTAAGGATAAAGCACTAGAGCAAAAACTAATTGGACCATTGGAGGAGTCACTTACCAAGGAGTAATTTCCACAAAACGGTTCGGAGAATGGTGCTATGAGCAAGGAGATTGAAAATCACAGCCAAATGAGCAAGAACACGGGTTTGAGCTGCGAAACAATTTTTTCTGGAGGTGGAAGAAGAGGTTGAGAGGTGGAATGAGTGGAGGGGATGCCTGTGGGCCCCACAAGCTTGCACCCCACCACCAGGGGCGTAGGTGGCGGTGGGGGGGCTTGTGGCCCACTGGTCAGGCCCCCTGACCAGCTCTCAGGCTCAAAAAAATTCAAAAATTCCAGAAAATATCATACTAAATTTTCAGAACCATGGGAGAACTTTTATTTTCGAGGTATTTTTCTCCGGGACGCTAAAACAGAAAACAGGAAAAGCTAAACTAACTCTATCATTTTTCTTCTAAGCAAAAGAAAATGAAGACTCAAAACAGAGGTCTGTGACTTTTTGACTCATCCGTTTCATGGTCATCGAAAGAAATCTGTCAATGGGATTGATCAAGTCCTTATGACAAAACCTTCTCGAATCGCAAGAGAGAACGGAGAATTTTCGAACAGCCACTAAGTCACCTCAATGGGGATATGTATCTCCCCAACAAGCAAATCATACTTCATCTTGACACGAGGAATAGGGCATTCAAAGCTCCCAATGAGAATCGGTGAAGTCTTTTCGACAACATTGATGCAATGTACTGGATATCGTTTCTTCGGAAAGTGCACTGTGTGCTCATTACCGTTGACATGGAAAGTGGCATTGCCTTTGTTGCAATCTATAACAGCCCCTGTAGTGTTTAAAAAGGGTCTTCCGAGGATGATAGCCATGAAATCGTCCTCAGGAATATCAAAGATAACAAAGTCTGTTAAGATAGTGGTATTAGCAACCACAACAGGCACATCCTCGCAAACGCCGATAGGGAAAGCAGTTGATTTGTCGGCCATTTGCAGAGAAATTTCAGTGGGTGTCAACTTATCCAACTCAAGTCTACGATAAAGAGAAAGTGGCATAACACTAATACCGGCTCCAAGGTCACATAAGGCAGTTCTTACGTAGTTTCCTTTAATGGAGCAAGGTATAGTGGGCACTCCGAGATCACCAAGTTTCTTAGGAGTTCCACCTTTGAAAGTGTAATTGGAAAGCATGGTGGAGATCTCAAGATCTGGTATCTTCCGTTTGTTAGTCACGATATCTTTCATGTACTTGGCATACAAAGAAATCTTGAGCATATCAGTTAACAGCATCTGCAGAAAGACGGGTCTTATCATCTCAACGAAGCGCTCAAAATCCTCATCATCCTTTTTCTTGGATGGCTTAGGAGGAAAGGGCATAGGTATCTGAACCCATGGCTCTCTTTCTTTACCATGCTTCCTAGAAGTGAAGTCATTCTTGTCGTATCTCTTAGGTTGTGGATTATCAGGATTAACCGTAGGTTCAATCTCCACATCCTCATCATGTCTAGGTTGAGCATTATTATGAACATCACTGTCCATATTGTCACCAGGTTCATGTTCATCACTTGATTGTGTTTCTGCATCAGACACAGAAATATCATTAGGTTCTTCAGGTGTGATAGTATTTGGTGAACTAGCGTGTAGGCTTCTATCATCCTTCTTCTTCTCCTTAGGATGACTAGATGTATCAACATTGATTCCTTGAGAATCTTGATCAATTCTCTTAGGATGACCTTCAGGATATAAAGTTTCCTGAGTCATTTTGCCTCCTCTAGTAATGACTCTGACGGAGTTGTCATTTAATTCATTGAGCAGGTCATTCTGAGCTTTAAGTACTTGTACTACCTGAGTAGTAATCATAGAGGCATGTTTACTCAGAAGCTTCAGAGCATTGACATTTCTGTCTACACAAGCACTTAAATGGCTAAGCATACGAGTACTTTGTTCCAAATGTCTGCTAACATAATCATTGAAACTCTGTTGTTTGGCCACAAAGTTGTCAAATTCATCAAAGCATAGGTTAGCAGGTTTATCAAAAGGAATATCACTCTCGTCAAACCTACGCAGAGAATTCACTTCCACTACCTGTATCCGGTTATCGAGACCGTGGATCTCTTCGATAGGTGGTAGAGTTTTGACATCTTCAGCTCTAATGCCTTTCTCTTGCATAGATTTCTGGGCTTCTTGCATATCTTCGGGACTGAGGAATAGAATACCTCTTTTCTTCGGAGTTGGCTTAGGAGGTGGTTCAGGAATAGTCCAAGCATTATCGGTGATCAAGATGTGATTCAGTAGAGTCTCAGCTTGTTCTACAGTTCGTTCCCTAAAAACACAACCGACACAACTATCTAGGTAGTCTCTAGAGGCATCGATAAGTCCGTTATAGAGGATATCAAGTATCTCGTTCTTCTTAAGAGGGTGATCAGGCAAAGCATTCTGTAGCTGGACGAGCCTCCCCCAAGCTTGTGGAAGACTCACTTCTTGGAGTTGAGCAAAGTTGTATATTTCCTGCAAGGCAGCTTGCTTCTTATGGGAAGCGAAATATTTCTCACAAAAGTAATAGACCATCTCCTTTGGACTACGCACACATCTAGGAGCAAGAGAGGTGAACCAGGCTTTAGCGTCATCCTTTAGAGAGAAAGGAAAGAGCTTAAGGATATAGTAGTGGCGGATCTTCTCCTCATTAGTGAAAAGGTTGGCTATTTCGGATAGTTTGGCAAGATGGGCTATGACCATCTCAGACTCATAACCGTGAAAAGGATCAGATTCGACTAGAGAGATTATCTCAGGGTCGACAGAGAATTCATAATCCTTATCGATGACAAAGAGAGGCGAAGTGGCAAACTTCGGATCATTTCTCATCCCAACTTCCCGAGATTTTTTCTTCCACTTGAGAATTAATTTCTCAGCATCATAGGCATCCTTACATGCAAGAAAATCCTCAGCTATCTCTCCCTCCATAACGCAACCCTCAGGTATAACAGGCAATTCATATCTAGGAGAGCTAGATCTAACAGGAGCAAAAGCAGGTTCTATCTCAATAGCATCGGCAGTATCAGAACCATCACGAGCATTGGTAGTAACTCTAGCAATATGAGCATTACGGAACGCTCCCAGTGGAACATCAGGCAAACGAGTATCTCTAGCAGTATCAAGCATAGCATCATCATGCATAATAGCATCTCTAGCATCATCAGGCAAAGAAGTATCAAGCATAGCATCTCTAGCAGTATCAAGCATAGCATCTCTAGCAGTATCAAGCATAGTATCAAGCATATCACCATCAAGCATAGTATCAAGCATAGCATCTCTAGCAGTATCAGGCATAGTATCAAGCATAGCATCTCTGGCAGTAGTATCACAAGCATCATCAAGCACAGGCGACATATCAAGATTTCTAGCAGGAGGTAATGTCGCAAACTTACTCATAACTGAAGGTGAATCAAGTGCAGAGCTAGATGGAAATTCCTTACCTCCCCTCGCAGTTGAGGGCAAGACTTTGGTCTTCGGATCCTTTAGATTCTTCACAGTGATGAGCAGATATAAATCCCAAGTAACTCAGAGAATATAGCAATACCTCCCCGGCAACGGCGCTAGAAAAGTGCTGACGTCAGCTGTGCTTCCCTGGCAATGGCTCCAGAAAAGGGCTAATCCTGCAATCTCTAGTGTTAGCTAGACGAATGCTTATAAACAAGTAACCTTCTCCTGCAAGGCACCAGAACAATGCTGATAGCACTCCCGGCAATGAAACTGGAAGAATGTTGTTGATGGCCCACCAGCGCGTGGGTTCGCAGCAGTTTTCGAGGGTAGAGTATTCGACCCAATTTGTAGGTACGCCAGACAGGAGGTGAGAGTATACTCTCAAGTATTAGCAGCTGAATTTGTCAGATTCAACCACACCTGAAAGATTAGTATCTGCAAGCACAATAGTAACAGCGGAGTAGTAACAACGAAGTAGCGGGTATCGGCAGTGTAACGAGCAATATCAGTGGCAAGGAACATCAGTGGAGACAGCAGTAGCAGCAGAGAAAGACAAGTAACAGCAGTAGCAACAGTAGTAGCAGCAAACCAAGACAAGTAACGGCAGTAGCAACAGTAGCAGCAGTAGCAATACAAGTAACGGCAGTGGTAACAGCAGGACAAACTCGTAGGCATTGGATCGGTGATTTGTTTGGATGATATTCATCATGCAACAGCTATAACACGGAGAGATATGTAGCTAGCTCCCGTTCATCAATGTGATGTAGGCATGCATTCCGTGTGTCGTCATACGTGCTTAGGGAAAATAACTTGCATGAAATCTATTGTCCATCCCTCCCGTGGCAGCGGGGTCCAAAAGGAAACTACGGGATATTAAGGTTCTCCTTTTAATAAAGAACCGGACCAACGCATTAGCACTTGGTGAACACATGAACTCCTGAAACTATGGTCATCACCGGGAGTGGTTCCGGTTATTGTCACTCCAGGGTTGCCGGATCATAACACATAGTAGGTAACTACAACTTGCAAGATCGGATCTAAAACACACATATATTGGTGACAACATAATAATTTCAGATATGAAATCATGGCACTCGGGCCCTAGTGACAAGCATTAAGCATGGCAAAGTAGTAGCAACATCAAATCTCAGAACATAGTGGATACTAGGGATCAATCCCCGTCAAAACTAACTCGATTACATGATAGATCTCATCCTACTCATCACCGTCCAGCGAGCCTACGAATAGATTACTCACGAACGACGAAGAGCTTCATGGAATTGGAGAGGGAAGAAGGTTGATGATGACGATGGCGACGATTTCCCCTCTTCGGAGCCCAGGACGGACTCCAGATCTGCCCTCCAGATGAAGAACAGGTGGTGGCGACGCCTCCGTATCGAAAACGCGACGAAAACTTCTCTTTTTTATTTGTTCTAGGACGAAAGACAACTTATAGAGCTGGAGTTGGGGGCGGCAGAGGCCTGTGGCCCCACAAGCCTGCCCACCGCCACCAGGGGGTGGTGGCGGAGCAGGGGCTTGTGGCCCACTGGCCCACCCCCTTAGGTGGATTCTGGCGCAGGTATTTTTGATATTTTCCAAAACTGCTCCCCGTAAATTTTCAGGACGTTTGGAGAACTTTGATTTCTGCACAAAAATAACACCAAGGCAATTGTGCTGAAAACAACGTCAGCCCAGGTTAGTTCCATTCAAATCACGCAAATTATAGTCCAAAACAAGGGCAAAAGAGTTTGGAAAAGTAAATACGTTGGAGACGTATCAGAAGCCTTGACACCGTCACTGGCTCACTTGACCGCCACCAAACAAGGATCGGTTCAACAACGGGTTGCCTCCTCACCAACCTACGCTCCCCGGAAGGTAGCACCTCCCAATACCAGCCGGGCGGAGCCCAGTCCCGGACAGGGCCCCTCTGATCAAGCAGGTGTCCTCCGCCGAGTCGACGACGAGGATGCGGGATAGGCATCGTAAAATGAACTAAAAAATAAACTAGTTCTATTAATTTTCTTGCTAAAAATAAACTACTTCTATATATAGTAAAATAAAGTAGTTTTATTAAATCAACTAGTTCAACTACTAAGCACTTACTATAAATAAATAAAACCAAAGCTATATTCACTATGGTGGTAATACTAGTTGTTAATTATCTGTCTCATATTGCACTACAACTAACAATCTAATTAACAAGAATTAATATATGCCATCTTTTGGTTGGTAACAACATTAGATTAATTCAACTACCATAAGTTTTGCCAAAGTGGCAGAAATGTTTATTCCAGTGAGCAAAAATTGCATATCTAATCCCATTGCTCATGCAGGACAACATAGGATAAGCATATCAAAGGAAATGATGTTCCTAGAGTATCCGAAATGCACAAGTATCCAAAATGCACAAGTATCCGATATGCAGGATTACCAAAGTAGGTCGAGATGCACAAGTATCAGATTCGTAGGACTACCAAAATAATGCTATATGTTTCTTCTACGTTCGTGCCTAGAATAATTACTTTTATCCTATAATTGTCACTTCTTTTTCAACAGTAGTCATTATTCCATGGAATTTCTAACATAAGTACTTGTACCTGTTATGGAAAAACGTCAATATCTCCTTCCTTGATCTTAATCAACTAATACGCGAATTTATTTTCTTTAGTTATTACTAGATGCATACTATCTAGATAACATCTTGCAAACTAGAACACAAACATATGGTACAAGAAGTTAAAAACATTATTAGTTTAATTTAAAAAAATAAAGGTTTCGAACAAAGATCTGGATGACTACAAATTTGACATATTCGATCTTTGCATATATATGAACATACAAACATGTATATTCAACAATAATATCACCAAAAAAATCAAAAATTAAAAACAATAAAAAAACAGAGCCGTGGGCGGCGAGGGCGAGGGCGACGGCGGTGGGGGCGGAGGGCTAGGGCGACGGTGACGGGCGACGGCTCGGGGGCGGCAGAGGGCGACAATGACGGCGGCGGGGGGCGGGGGCGGAGGGCGACGGGCGACGAGCGACGGGGATGAGCTCGGGGGTCGGAGGGCGACGGGAAACGGCGACGGGGCAGCCTGGCGGCGCCGTGGATGAGCTCGTGGCGTCGTCGGACGTGGATGAGCTCGCGACACCGTGAAATCTGAAATTTCCAAAGTGTTGGCTTATATAGCAAAGGCATTGGTCCCGGTTCATGGCACCAACCGGGACCAAAGGCCTCTTTTCAGTAGCCCAAAGGGCGAGAAACAGAGACCTTTGGCCCCGGTTGGTGGCACCAGCCGGGACCAAAGGCCCCTTTTCAGCAGCCCAAAGGGCGGGAAACAGAGACCTTTGGTCCCGGTTTGTGGCTCAAACCGGGACCAATGCACACGTTTAGTCCCGGTTGGTGCCACCAACCCGGACGAAAGGTGTGTTCGCGGCAGTTCCTAAGAAGTTTAGTCCCACCTCTCCAAGCGATGCGCCCTGTTAATGGTTTATAAGCCCCTCTACGGCTGCTTATTCGAAGTGTCTTATAAAGAAAATTCAACCTAAAAATCGAAGGGTGTTTAGGTAGAATTTTCTCTATAAGGGCATCTATTTTGTTGCAATTTTTTTTTTATTTTATGAAACCTTTTTTTAGTTGATATTTTTTGATTTTTTTAGTTCATTCTTGTTATTAATGTTTTATTTGATTCTTTTTAATTCATTCTTTTTAGTCCATTTTTTAACAATTAAATACCAACCGGGACCAAAGGGCGTGTGCTGGCGTGGTGCGGTGCTATGTTTAGTCCCACCTCGCTAGCCGAGAGGGGATCGGAGTGGTTTCTAATTACTTTTTTTATGATAATTCTTTTTGCTATTAAAGTTTGTAACAAAATTCTAATTACTTATTTATTTTCTTTTATGATAATTCTTTTTGCTTTTAATGTTTTGAGGAAAATTCTAATTACTTATTTATTTTCTTTTATGATAATTCTTTTTGCTATTAAAGTTTGTAACAAAATTCTATATAATTTTAGTTTCAATAATACTAGAGGATTATAAAATCTTTTTAGTTGATTCCTTTAGTACCAGTTCTAAGGTTGTTACAAAGGCATTTTATACGGAAACTTGTCTGTTAAAACATGCATATTCATACGGAAACTTGTCTGTTACAACATGCATTTCAAATGAGCTACAAAAAGGTTGAAAGTTGGCATGGTATCATCATAATAGTTGTGGAGAAAGTCTTCACTTTTTCTTCGCTCGTGTCCTTTCCTTATTGCATCGTAACCATGGATAATCTTCATCATTTATCAGGATGCTTGGGTCAACCTTGACTTTGAAGGGAGGAATTTCATGAAACTTTTCATAATCTTCGGACATGTTTGTCTTGCCCTCCACTCCCACGATGTCCCTTTTTCCTGAAAGAACTATGTGGCGCTTTGGCTCATCCTATGATGTATTCGCTTCCTTATTTTTTCTTTTTCTCGGTTTCGTAGACATGTCCTTCACATAGATAACCTGTGCCACATCATTGGCTAGGACGAATGGTTCGTCAGTGTACCCAAGATTGTTCAGATCCACTGTTGTCATTCCGTACTGTGGGTTTACCTGTACCCCGCCTCCTGACAGATTGACCCATTTGCACTTAAACAAAGGGACCTTAAAATCTACTCCGTAGACAAGTTCCCATATGTCCACTATGTAACCATAATATGTGTCCTTTCCCCTCTCGGTGGCTGCATGAAAGAGGACACCGCTGTTTTTGTTGGTGCTCTTTTGATCTTGGGCGATCGTGTAAAATGTATTCCCATTTATCTCGTATCCTTTCCAAATCGTAACAATCGAAGATGGTCCCCTGGACAACGAGTACAACTCATCACAAACAGTGATTTCATCTGTGAGACGTGTTTCCAACCAACTTCTGAAAGTCCTGATGTGTTCACATGTAATCCAGTCGTCGCACTGCTCCGGGTGTTTGGAGCGCAGACTGTTCTTGTGTTCATGGACATAAGGGGTCACTAAGGTCGAGTTCTATCGAACTGTGTAGTGTGCTTCAGACCAAGAATATCCGTCCCTGCATATTATTGTCTCCCCTCCAAGCGTGCCTTTTCCAGTCAGTCTCCCCTCATACCGCGATTTAGGTAGACCTATCTTCTTAAGGTCAGGAATGAAGTCAACACAAAACCCAATGACATCCTCTGTTTGATGGCCCATGGATATGCTTCTTTCTGGCCTAGTGCGGTTACGGACATATTTCTTTAGGACTCCCATGAACCTCTCAAAGGGGTACATATTGTGTAGAAATACGGGGCCCAGAATGACAATCTCGTCAACTAGATGAACTAGGACGTGCGTCATGATATTGAAGAAGGATGGTGGGAACACCAGCTCGAAACTGACAAGACATTGCACCACATGACTCCTTAGCCTTGGTATGATTTCTGGATCGATCACCTTCTGAGAGATTGCATTGAGGAATGCACATAGCTTCACAATGGATAATCGGACGTTTTCCGGTAGAAGCCCCCTCAATGCAACCGGAAGCAGTTGCGTCATAATCACATGGCAGTCATGAGACTTTAGGTTCTGAAACTTTTTCTGTGCCATATTTATTATTCCCTTTATATTCGACGAGAAGCCAGTCGGGACCTTCATAGTAAGCATGCATTCAAAGAAGATTTCCTTTTCTTCATTGGTAAGAGCGTAGCTGGCAGGACCTTCATACTGCTTTGGAGGCATGCCGTCTTTTTCGTGCAAACGTTGCAGGTCCTCCCGTGCCTCAGCTGTATCTTTTGTCTTCCCATACACGCCCAAGAAGCCTAGCAGGTTGACGAAAAGGTTCTTCGTCACGTGCATCACGTCTATCGAAGAGCAGACCTCTAGGTCTTTCCTGTAGGGTAGGTCCCAAAATATAGATTTCTTCTTCCACATGGGTGCGTGTTTCACTAGGAACAGCTAGTCCGTCGGGACCCTTTCCAAAGATTACGTGTAAATCATTGACCATAAAAAGCACGTGATCACCGGTACGCATGTCGGACTTCTTCCGGTGATCTGCCTCGCCTTTGAAATGCTTGCCTTTCTTTCGACATTGATGGTTGGTCGGAAGAAATCGGCGATGGCCCAGGTACACATTCTTCGTGCAGCTTCCCAGGTATATACTTTCGGTGTCAGCTAAACAGTGCATGCATGCATGGTATCCCTTGTTTGTCTGTTCCGAAAGGTTACTGAGAGCGAGCCAATCGTTGATGGTTACAAACAGCAACGCGTGCAGGTTAAATTCCTCCTGTTTGTGCTCATCCCACGCACGTACACCGTTTCCATTCCACATCTGTAAAAGTTCTTCAACTAATGGCCTTAGGTACACATCAATGTTGTTGCCGGGTTGCTTAGGGCCTTGGATGAGAGCTGGCATCATAATGAACTTCTGCTTCATGCACATCCAAGGAGGAAGGTTATACATACATATAGTCACGGGCCAGGTGCTGTGATTGCTTCTCTGCTCCCCGAAAGGTTTAATGCCATCAGCACTTAAACCAAACTATACGTTTCTTGGGTCACGTGCAAACTCGGCCCAGTACTCTCTCTTGATTTTTCTCCACTGCGACCCGTCAGCGGGTGCTCTCCACTTCCTGTCTTTCTTTCGGTCCTCACTGTGCCATCGCATCAACTTGGCATGCTCTTTGTTTCTGAACAGTGGTATTATAGGAGCATACCACATCACCTTCGCAGGAACTCTCTTCCTGCGGGGCTCGTTGTCAACATCACCAGGGTCATCTCGTCTGATCTTATACTGCAATGCACCGCATACCGGGCATGCGTTCAAATCCTCGTACGCACCGCGGTAGAGGATGCAGTCATTAGGGCATGCATGTATCTTCTACACCTCCAATCCTAGAGGGCATACGACCTTCTTTGCTGTGTACGTACTGTCGGGCAATTCATTATCCTTTGGAAGCTTCTTCTTCAATATTTTTAGTAGCTTCTCAAATCCTTTGTCAGGCACATCATTCTTTGCCTTCCACTTCAGCAATTCCAGTACGGTACCCAGCTTTGTGTTGCCATCTTCACAATTGGGGTACAACTTTTTTTTGTGATCCTCTAACATGGGATCGAACTTCAGCTTCTCCTTTTGACTTTTGCATTGCGTCCTTGCATCGACAATGACCCTGCGGAGATCATCATCGGGCACATCGTCTGGTTTCTCTTGATCTTCAGCAGCTTCCCCTGTTGCAGCATCATCGGGCACATCGTCTGGTTCCTCTTGATCTTCAGCAGCTCCCCCCGTTGCAGCATCACCGTATTCAGGGGGCACATAGTTGTCATCCTCTTCTTCTTCGCGGTCTTCCATCATAACCCCTATTTCTCTGTGCCTCGTCCAAACATTATAGTGTCGCATGAAAGCCTTGTAAAGCAGGTTGGTGTGAAGGATTTTCCGGTCAGAGTAAGACTTCGTATTCCCACATTTACTGCATGGACAACACATAAAACCATTCTGCTTGTTTGCTTCAACCACTTCGAGAAAAATATGCACGCCCTTAATGTACTCGGAGGTGTGTCTGTCACCATACATCCATTGCCGGTTCATCTGCGTGCATTACATATAATTATGTGTGTCAAAATTAAGAAAATCAGACAAATATCTATCTAAAGTAAGAAAATCAGACAAGTATCATAAAGAAGATAAGAACAAGAGGCTCACCACGGTGGTGTTGGCGACGAGATCGGCGCGGGCGATCAACGGCGGTGAAAACGGGGACGGGGCGTGACGGACCCCTAAATCTAGACAAATCTCGAAAAAATGGAGCTCCTAGGTCGAGCTTCGAGAGGAGAAAGCTTAACTAGTGTGGCTCGGGCATTTCATCGAACACCTCATGTGCATAGGAGGTGAACTAGAGCACCCAAATGCCCTCTCCTCGCCGGATTGAAAAAACAGAGCACTGTGGAGTGCTCTGCCACGGCGGTGGGTATATATACGCAAGTTATTTGTCCCGGTTCGTGGCACGAACCGGGACTAAAGCCGCCCCTTCTGTCCCGGTTTATGCCACGAACCGGGACCAATGTTTGTGGGCCAGCAGCGAGGACCATTGGTCCCGGTTCATAGCTCAAACCGGGACAAATGGTTCCACACGAACCGGGACCAATGCCCACGAGGCCCCGGCAGGCCCCCTGGGCTCACGAAATGGGTCTAATACACCCCATTGGTCCCGGTTCTTGAAGAACGGGGACTAATGTGCTGGCCAGGGCCGAACGATAGCCCTGTTTTCTACTAGTGAACTCACTAGAACTCGCATTTTTGGCCAATACCGGCTAGTTTTGTATCCTATTAGTCACTGATTTTGGTTTCCAATGTTATCCGAATGTTTCAGGAACCCTTGGTCCGATTATGGGGAGCTAATCAAAACTCATAGTTTTGGCCTACTCAGGCCAGTTTTGGTCTATTCTAGCCAGTTTTTTATGCTATTACTCACTGATTTGGGTCCCGCTGCGATCCGAACGTTTTGGGAACCCCGGGGTCCGGTTATGTGGAACTTGTCAAAGCGCGCAATTTTCATCTACTCTGGCCAGTTTTGTATGCTATTAGTCACAGATTTTGGGCCCCTCTGTGATCCGAACGTTTCGGGAACCACGTGGTGCGGTTATGGGGAACTCATCGAATATCGCAGTTTTGGCCAATTGTGGCAAGTTTTGTATGCTATTACTCATTGATTTTGGGTCCCGCTGCGGTCCGAACGTTTCGGGAACCCCGGGGTCTGGTTACGTGGAACTCGTCAAAACTCATAGTTTGGCCTATTCTGGCTAGTAATGTATGCTATTACTCACTGATTTTGGATCCCGCTGCGATTCAAACGTTTCGCGAACCCGGAGGACTAGTTACGGGGAACTCGCCAAAACTCGCAGTTTTAGCCTATACTATCCAGGTTTTGTATGCTACTAGTCACTAATTTTGGGTCCTCCTGCGATCCGGACATTTCGGGAACCTCGGGGTCCGGTTACGTGGAACTCGTCTAAACTCGCAGTTTCGGCCAATTCTGGTCAGTTTCGTATGTTATTAGTCATTGATTTTGGGTCTCGATGTGATCTGAATGTTTCGGCAACCCTTGGGACGGTTACGGGGAACTCGTAAAAACTCGCAGTTCTGTCCTATTCCTGCCAGTTTTGTATCCTATTAGTCATTGATTTTGGGCCCCGATGCCATCCGAACGTTTCGGGAACCCTAGGGCCCGGTTAAGGGGAACTCGTCAAAACTCGTAGTTTTGGTCTATTCTCGTGAGTTTTGTATGCTATTACACACTGATTTTGGTTCCCGCTACGATCCACACGTTTCGGGAACCCCGGGGTCCGGTTACGCGGAACTCGTCAAAACTCAAAGTTTTGGTCTATTCTGGCCAATTTTGAATGCTATTACTCACTCATTTTGGGTCCTGCTGCGATCCTAACATTTTGGGAACTCCGGGTCCTATTACGGGGAACTCGTCAAAACTCGCAGTTTTAGCCTATTCTCTCCAGGTTTTGTATGCTATTAGTCACTAATTTTGGGTCCTCCTGTGATCCGGATGTTTCGGGAACCTCGGGGACCGGTTACGTGGAACTCGTCAAAACTCGCAGTTTCGGCCTATTCTGGTCAGTTTTGTATGTTATTAGTCACTGATTTTGGGTCCCGATGTGATCTGAATGTTTCTAGAACCCTTGGGTTAGGTTACGGGGAACTCGTAAAAACTCGCAGTTTTGGCCTATTCCGGCCAGTTTTGTATGCTTTTAGTCACAGAATTTGGGTCCCGCTGTGATCCAAGCGTTTCCGGAACCTCAGGGTCCACTTACGGGAACTCTTCAAAACTCGCAGTTCTGGCCTATTCCACCTAGTTTCGTATCCTATTAGTCATTGATTGTGGTCCCCGATGCCATCCGAACGTTTCGGGAACCCCGGGGTTCGGTTATATGGGGAACTCGTCAAAACTCATATTTTGGTCAATTCTCGCGAGTTTTGTATGCTATTACACACTGATTTTGGGTCCCGCTGCGATCCAAATGTTTTGGGAACCCCGGGGTCTGGTTACATGGAACTCGTCAAAACTCATAGTTTGGCCTATTCTGGCTAGTTATGTATGCTATTACTCATTGATTTTGGATCCCGCTGCAATTCAAACGTTTCGCGAACCCCGCGGTCTAGGTACGGGGAACTCGTCAGAACTGGCAGTTTTAGCCTATTCTGTCGAGGTTTTGTATGCTACTAGTCACTAATTTTAGGTCCTCCTACGATACGGACGTTTTGGGAACCTCGGGGTCCGGTTACGTGGAACTCGTCAAAACTCACAGTTTCGGCCTATTCAGGTCAGTTTTGTATGTTATTAGTCACTGATTTTGGGTCCCGATGTGATTTGAATGTTTCGGGAACCCTTGGGTCCGGTTACGGGAACACGTAAAAACTCGCAGTTTTGGCCAATTCCTACCAGTTTTGTATGCTATTAGTCATAGAATTTCGGTCCCGCTGAGATGCAAGCGTTTCCGGAACCTCGCGGTCCGGTTACGGGAACTCTTCAAAAGTCGCAGTTCTGGCCTATTCCCGCCAGTTTTGTATCCTATTAGTCATTGATTTTGGGCCCCGATGCCATTCGAACTTTTCCGGAACCCCGGTGTCCGGTAATGGGGAACTCGTCAAAACTCGTAGTTTTATTCTATTCTCGCGAGTTTTGTAAGCTATTACACACTGATTTTTGTTCCCGCTGCGATCCAAACGTTTCGCGAACCCCGGGGTCCGGTTACGGGGAACTCGTCAAAACTCAAAGTTTTGGTCTATTCTGGCCAGTTTTGTATGCTATTACTCACTCATTTTGGGTCCCGTTGTGATTCGAACGTTTCGGGAACCCCGAGGTCCGGTTACGGGGAACTCATCAAAACTCGCAGTTTTGGCCTATTTTGGCCAGTTTTGTATGCTATTACTCACTGATTTTGGGTCCTCATGTGATCTGAATGTTTCGGAAACCCCGGGGTCCTTTTTCTGGGAACTCACCAGAACTCGGAGTTTTGGCCTGTTTTGTATGCTATTGGTCACTGATTTTGGGTTCTGATGTGATTCGAATGTTTCGGGAACCCTTGGTCCGGTTACGGGGAACTCGTCCAAACTCACAGTTTTGGCCTACTCCGGCCAGTTTTGGTCTAGTCTAGCCAGTTTTTTAATGCTATTACTCTCTGATTTTGGGTTCCGCTGCGATCTGAACGTTTGGGGAACCCCTGGTCCGGTTATGTGGAACTCGTCATAACGCGCAGTTTTCACCTACTCCGGCCAGTTTTGTGTGCTATTAGTCACTGATTTTGGGCCCCTCTGTGATCCGAACATTTCGGAAACCACGTGGTGTGGTTACGGGGAACTCGTCGAATATCGCAGTTTTGGCCTATTGTGGCAAGTTTTGTATGCTATTTCTCATTGATTTTGGGTCCCGCTACGATCCGAACGTTTCGGGAACCCCGGGGTCCGGTTACATGGAACTCGTCAAAACTCATAGTTTGGCCTATACTGGCTAGTTATGTATGCTATTAGTCACTGATTTTGGAACCCGCTGCAATTCAAACGTTTCGCGAACCCCGCGGTCTAGTTACGGGGAACTCGTCAGAACTCGAAGTTTTAGCCAATTCTGTCCAGGTTTTGTATGCTACTAGTCACTAATTTTGGGTCCTCCTGCGATCTGGACGTTTCGGGAACCTCGGGGTCCGTTTACGTGGAACTCGTCAAAACTTGCAGTTTTGGCCTATTCTGGTCAGTTTTGTATGTTATTAGTCACTGATTTTGTGTCCCGATGTGATTTGAATGTTTCGGGAACCCTTGGGTCCGGTTACGCGGAACTCGTAAAAACTCGCAGTTTTGGCCTATTCCGGCCAGTTTTTTATGCTATTAGTCACATAATTTGGGTCCCGCTGAGATGCAAGCGTTTCCGGAACCTCGATGTCTGGTTACGGGAACTCTTCAAAACTCGCAGTTCTGGCCTATTCCCGCCAGTTTTGTATGCTATTAGTCATTGAATTTGGGCCCCGATGCCATATGAACGTTTCCGGAACCCCGGTGTCCGGTTATGGGGAACTCGTCAAAAATCATTGTTTTATTCTATTCTCGCGAGTTTTTTATGCTATTACACACTGATTTTGGTTCCTGCTGCGATCCAAACGTTTCGGGAACCCCGGGGTGCGGTTACGTGGAACTCGTCGAATATCGCAATTTTGGCCTATTGTGGCATGTTTTGTATGCTATTTCTCATTGATTTTGGGCCCCGTAGCGATCCGAACATTTCGGGAACCCCGGGGTCCGGTTACGTGGAAGTCGTCGAACTCATAGTTTGGCCTATTCTGGCTAGTTGTGTATGCTATTACTCACTGATTTTGGATCCCGTTGCAATTCAAACGTTTCGCGAACCCCGCGGTCTAGTTACGGGGAACTCGTCAGAACTCGCAGTTTTAGCCTAGTCTGGTCAGTTTTGTATGTTATTAGTCACTGATTTTGGGTCCTGATGTGATATGGACGTTTCGGGAACCTCGGGGTCCGGTTACGGGAACTCTTCAAAACTCGTAGTTCTGGCCTATTCCCGCCAGTTTTGTATCCTATTAGTCATTGATTTTGGGCCCCGATGCCATCCGAATGTTTCGGGAATCCCGGGGTCTGGTTATGGGGAACTCGTCAAAACTCATAGTTTTGGTCTATTCTCGCGAGTTTTGTATGCTATTCCACACTCATTTTGGTTCCCGCTGCGATCCAAACGTTTCGGGAACCCCAAGGTCCGGTTACGGGAACTCTTCAAAACTCGCATTTCTAGCCTATTCCCGCCAGTTTTTATCCTATTAGTCATTGCTTTTTGGGCCCCGATGCCATCCGAATGTTTTGGGAACCCTGGGGTCCGGTTATGGGGAACTCGTCAAAACTCAAAGTTTTGTTCTATTCTTGCGAGTTTTGTATACTATTACACGGATTTTGGTTCCCGCTGCGATCCAAAAGTTCGGGAACCCCGCAGTCCTGTTACACGGAACTCGTCAAAACTCAAAGTTTTGGTCTATTCTGGCCAGCTTTGAATGCTATTACTAACTCATTTTGGTTCCCGCTGCGATCCAAATGTTTCGGGAACCCCGGGGTCGTGTTACGCGGAACTCGTCAAAACTAAAAGTATTGGTCTATTCTGGCCAGTTTTGAATGCAATTACTCACTCATTTTGGGTCCCGCTGCGATCCGAACATTTCAGGAACCCCGGGGTCCCGTTACAGGGAACTGGTCAAAACTCACAGGTTTAGCCTATTCTGTCCAGGTATTGTACACTATTAGTCACTAATTTTGGGTCCTCCTGCGATCCGGACGTTTCGGGAACCTCAGGGACCGGGTACGTGGAACTCGTCAAAACTCGCAGTTTCGGCCTATTCTGGTCAGTTTTGTATGTTATTAGTCACTCATTTTGTGTCCCGATGTGATCTGAATGTTTCGGGAACCCCGGGGTCTGGTTATGGGGAACTCGTCAAAACTCGTAGTTTTGGTCTATTCTCGCGAGTTTTGTATGCTATTACGCACTCATTTTGGTTCCCGTTGCGATCTAAATGTTTCGGGAACTCTTCAAAACTCGCATTTCTGGCCTATTCCTGCCAGTTTTTATCCTATTGGTCATTGCTTTTTGGGCCCCGATGCCATCCGAATGTTTCGGGAACCCCGGGGTCCGATAATGGGGAACTCGCCAAAACTCAAAGTTTTGGTCTATTCTCGCGAGTTTTGTATACGATTACACTGATTTTGGTTCCCGGTGCGATCCAAACTTTCCGGGAACCCTGGGGTCAAGTTATGCGGAACTCGTCAAAACTCAAAGTTTTGGTCTATTCTGGCCAGTTTTCAATGCTATTACTCACTCATTTTGGTTCCCGCTGCGATCCAAACGTTTCGGGAACCTCGGCGTCCTGTTACGCGGAACTCGTCAAAACTAAAAGTATTGGTCTATTCTGGCCAGTTTTTACTCACTCATTTTGGGTCCCACTTCGATCCGAACATTTCAGGAACCCTGAGGTCCGGTTACGGGGAACTGGTCAAAACTCACTGTTTTAGCCTATTCTGTCCAGGTTTTGTACGCTATTAATCACTAATTTTGGGTCCTGCTGTGATCCGGATGTTTCGGGAACCTGAGAGACCGGTTACGTGGAACTCATCAAAACTCCCAGTTTCGGCCTATTCTGGTCAGTTTTGTATGTTATTAGTCACTGATTTTGGGTCCCGATGTGATGTGAATGTTTCAGGAACCCTTGGGTCCGGTTACACGGAACTCGTAAAAACTCACAGTTTTGGCCTATTCCTGCCAGTTTGGTATGCTATTAGTCACAGAATTTGGGTCCTCCTCTGATCCAACGTTTCCGGAACCTCGGGGTATGGTTACAGTAACTCTTCAAAACTCGTAGTTCTATCCTATTCCCGCCAGTTTTGTATCCTATTAGTCATTGATTTTGGGCCCCGATGCCATCCGAACGTTTCGGGAACCCCGGGGTCCGGTTATGGGGAACTCGTCAAAACTCGTAGTTTTGGTCTATTCTCGCGAGTTTTGTATGCTATTACTCACTCATTTTGGGTCCCGCTGCGATCCGAACGTATCGGGAACTCTGGGATCCAGTTACAGGTAACTCGTCAAAACTCACAATTTTGGCATGTTCTGGCCAATTTTGTATGCTATTACTCACTGATTTTGGGTCCCGATGTGATCTGAATGTTTCGGAAACCCCGGGGTGCTGTTACGGGGAACTCATCAGAACTCGCAGTTTTGGCCAATACCGACCAGTTTTCTATTCTATTAGTCACTGATTTTGGGTTCCGATGCGATCCAAATGTTTCGGGAACCCTTGGTCCGGTTACGGGGAACTCGTCCAAACTCATAATTTTGGCCTACTCCGGCCAGTTTTAGTCTAGTCTAGCTAGTTTTTTATGCTATTACTCACTGATTTTGGGTCCCGCTGTGATCCAAATGTTTCGGGAACCCCGGGTCCGGTTACGTGGAACTCGCCAAACTCGCAGTTTTCACCTACTCCGGCTAGTTTTGTTTCCTATTAGTCACTGATTTTGGGCCCCTCTGTGATCCGAATGTTTCGGGAACCACATGGTGCGGTTACGGGGAACTCGTCGAATATCGCAGTTTTGGCCTATTGTGGCCAGTTTTGTATGCTATTAGTCACTGATTTTGGGTCCCGCTGCGATCCGAACATTTCGGGAACCCTGGGGTCCGGTTACGTGGAACTCGTCAAAACATATAGTTTGGCCTATTCCGGCTAGGTATGTATGCTATTACTCACTGATTTTGGATCCCGTTGCAATTCAAGCGTTTCGCAAAACCGAGGTCTAGTTACGAGGAACTCGTCAAAACTCAAAGTTTTGGTCTATTCTGGCTAGTTTTGCATGTTATTAGTCACTGATTTTGGGTCCCGATGTAATCTGAATGTTTCGCGAACCTTGGGCCCAGTTACGGGGAACTCGTAAAAACTCGCAGTTTTGGCCTATTCCAGCCAGTTTTGTATGCTATTAGTCACATAATTTGGGTCCCGCTGTGATCCAAGCGTTTCCGGAACCTCAGGGTCCTGTTACGGGAACTCTTCAAAACTCGCAGTTCTGGCCTAATCCCGCCCGTTTTGTATCCTATTAGTCATGATTTTGGGGCCCGATGTCATCCTAACGTTTCGGGAACCCCGGGGTCCGGTTATGGGGAACTCGTCAAAACTCATAGTTTTGGTCTATTCTCGCGAGTTTTGTATGCTATTACACACTGATTTTGGTTAACGTTGTGATCCAAACGTTTTGGGAACCCCGGGGTCCAGTTACGAGGAACTGGTCAAAACTCAAAGTTTTGGTCTATTCTGGCCAGTTGTGTATGCTATTACTCACTCAGTTTGGGTCGTGCTGCGATCCAAACGTATCGGGATCCCCGGGGTCCGCTTACGGGGAACTCGTCAAAACTCGTAGTTTTGGTCTGTTCTAGCCAGTTTTGTATGATATTACTCACTGATTTTGGGTCCTGTTGTGATCTGAATGTGTCGGAAACCCAGGTGTCCTGTTACGGGGGACTCATCAGAACTCGCAGTTTTCGCCAATACCGGCCAGTTTTGTATGCTATTAGTCACTAATTTTGGGTTCCGCTGTGATCCGAATGTTCCGGGAACCCTTGGTCCGGTTACGGGGAACTCGTCCAAACTCATAGTTTTGGCCTACTCCGACCAGTTTTTTATGCTATTACTCACTAATTTTGGGTCCCATTGTGATCCGGACGTTTCGGGAACCTCGGGGACCGGTTACGTGGAACTCGTCAAAACTCGAAGTTTCGGCCTATTCTTGTCAGTTTTGTATGTTATTAGTCACTGATTTTGGGTCCCGATGTAATCTGAATGTTTCGGGAATCCTTGGGCCCGGTTACGGGGAACTCATAAAAAGTCATAGTTTTGGCCTATTCCGGAATAGTAGTTGAGAAAGAATCGCAATAAATGCAAAGATGGAACATCTTGGATACGGTATTGAAGGAGTTGAACCAAGATTTCCAAATGGATAGGATTGGGTATTTCTATATGTGATAGATAATCCAAATGTAGAAATTTGTCTTCTAAAAAGGTAAATATTGAATGAATAGAACGTAAATTCTGAAACTTTGGTATTTCTTTTTCTTTCGGACAAGATAATTCCCGTAGCAAGAATGGGATTTCCACAACAATCACAAACCCCTCAAATAGAATCTGAGAATAAAACTCAGAATAAAAAAATGTAATCCAATAATCGATCTTGGTTAGGATGATTAACCGAGTTATCCAAAAAATTCTGCTGATACATTCGAATAATTGAACGTTTCACAAGTAGAGAACTAAATTTCTTGTTATTCCAACTAACTATTTCCACAGGTTCAGAACCGTTTAACCCATAATCATGAGCAAATGCATAAATATACTCCTGAAAGAGAAGTGGGTAGACAAAGTATTGTTGACGAGATTTCTGATTTTCTGAATACCCTTCGAATTTTTCCATTTGTATTTCTACTTGAATCAGAGAGAAGAAGCATTTCTCGGTTTATTGAATGATGATACATAGTGCAATATGGTCAGAACAGGTTGTTGCATTTTTAATACAAACCCTGGAAAGGAAGGGAGTCTAATCCAGGGATCTTTTTCCGCTCCTTTTCTACCGAATTAGTTTATGTTTGTTCTAAATTACAAAAAAAGAACAAAACAAGTTTTTTATTTTTGCAGGCCAATCGCTCTTTTGACTTTGGAATATAGTCTCTTTATCAATATACTGCTTCCTTTACACATTCAACCCATAACATCCCTTACTCAATCCATAATCAAGAATAATTAGGATTTCTAAAAAAAGAAAAAATAAAGGGTCCACTCATAGGAAAACCCAACCTTTCCCCGCATCCGGCACTAATCTATTTTTAACGTCTAATTAGAGCGGGGAATCCTTCCAATTAGGAAGTTAAGCTCATTGCTTTTTATTTTACCAGAATTGGAGCCATGCTCTATCCATTTATTCACTAGACCCAGAAAATCGTAATTTTGGATTCCATTCAAAAAAGATTGATTTTATTACGACATGCTATTTTTTCCATTGATTACCTTTGAGGATCAGTCGTGGTCTTCTAGACTCTACCAAGAGTCTGGACTAATTTGTTGTTTCATCCAAATGTGTAAAAGATCATAGTCGCACTTAAAAAGCCAAGTACTCTACAATTGAGTTAGCAACCCAGATAAAAAAAGGATCTTAGATACGATCGAAATCCAAAAATCAATGGAATTACACCGCGCGCTTCTGTCAAAACATTGAACTAGCAAGACATCAAAAGAAAGATTTTATCGACCATGAAAAACACTCAAATGTCAAAACGAACATGTCCGGTTAAATTCCACTAAAGTGAAAAAAGGGCGACCCTAATCACGATGTTCAAATTCTCCTTTTTTAGCGATTTTTATTAAAAATATATATATATTATATTTTATGAGAATACATGCAAAAGGAACACCCTTATCATTTGAGCGAAGTGTAAGTAGAAAAATTAAATATGGAGTGAGGATAAAGAGACCCATCTATCTACAAATTCTATTTGTTCAATAGACCTTTGTCAATGGAAATACAATGGTAAGAAAACAAATTAGATAGAAAAAGTAAATAAAATAGGGGCTTATGTTGTATTGGCACGATATAAATCCAAATAGGATTAAGAAAGAGGTAAATTGTGTCTAAATAATTAGACAATGAGGAATACTAATAATCTTCTCCTATCCTACTTTTTATTCATTTAGTTCTTCAATTAACTCAAAGTTCTTTCTTTTTCTTTAAAGAATTCCGCCTTCCTTAGAATATCATCAACAGTTCTCGTCAGTTGAGCACCCTTTTCAAGGAAATAGAGAAAAGCTGGAACATTTAAACAAGTTTGATTCTTTATCGGATCATAAAAACCTACTTTTCAAAGATCTCTTCCTTCTCTTCGAGATCAAACATCAATTGCAACGATCCAATAGACAACTTATTGGGATAGATGTAGATAAACAACGCCCCCCTAGAAACGTATAGGAGGTTTTCTCCTCATACGGCTCGAGAAAATGATTCGAATTTCTGTCAATAATAATAGAAATTAGACTATGACGTACAATAATTTCCTTATAGAAAAAAACAAATTTCATTTATACTCATGACTCAAGTTGGCTAATTCTGCGTGAGAAACTTCAAAGGCAAAATCCTTCAAAAAAATTGAGTCGTCTTTAAACTCTTTTCTTTGTCTCAATTCGAACGAATTGACTTTTATTCCTTATTCGGATCCAACTCTGTTGTTGAGACAATTGAAAATTGTGTTTGCTTGTTCTGGAATCCTTTATCTTTGATTTGTGAAATCCTTGGGTTTAGACATTACTTTGGGAATTCCTATTTTTTCTTTCAAAAGAGTAGCAACATACCCTTTTTTCTTATTTCCTTCGATAAAGCATTTATCTCTTCTATACAAATCTAATAAGGGGGATTGATTCTGATATACTTTTGTTGTACTTTCTTCTTATTTTACCTTTCGATTTATTTCTATATTAAGGATAGACTCACAAAGTTGGCCTAATTTATTAGTTTTCACTAACCCTAGATTCTTTCCCTTGATAAAAAATAAACTCTGTCCTCTCGAGCTCCATCGTGTACTATGTTACTTAAACCCTGCGCAAATTTGGTTCGGAACGAATATAACAGGCTATGTCGAGCCAAGAGCATTTTCATTACTATGGAAAATGATGGATAGCAAAATCCACAAGATATCATGTCCTTCAAGTCGCACGTTGCTTTCTACCACATTGTTTTAAACGAAGTTTTACCATAACAAACATTCCTCTTTTCATTGCAAAGTGGTATAGAAAATTGATCCAATATGGATGGAATCATGAATAGTCATTGGTTTTGTTTTTTCTATACTTATTAAAATTAAAACTTCCTATCTATGTAGCAATATGGATAAAGAAAGTAAGCATTTATCCGGGAAGCCTCCGCCAAGATCCAATTTATTTAAACCCATATTAAAATTCTACCATATGAATGAAATATAGAAAAAGACGACTAAACAAGTTTGCTAAAAAAATATTTATTATTAAATTTCCACCCTCAACGGATGGCTCGAGATGATCAATCTTGAAGTGAGAAGAGAAGGATTGACTGTTCCTCAATAAATAAACTATCAACCTCCAAAAAAGTTTAATTCATTTAATTACTAGAATTAGAATTCTATTAGTAATATATTTTTCTGTACCAAAAACAATTAACTATAATAACTAAATAAACTATTCCAATGAATAGATTGAAATTTTTTGGTAGTTAATTGTTTTTGGTACTTCTTCCACTCGAAGACCAAAAGGAAGAAAAAAATATGATTAAGTGATTATTAAGTGATCATAGTAGAGGCATATCCTCAATGTGCGTGCTAGATCCCATTTTTTCATGAAAATAAAGGTAGTCAATTTGACTGGACCTAAGACTTTATTATGTTTTCTGAGAAAACATAAGATATCATTATTCTCTTTAATAAACTTTTGTCTCATACAGAGTACTATATGATTTCACCGTTTGTTTCATCAGAAACAATCTGGGACGCAAGGATTAGAACCTCTGAGTAACGGGACCAAAACCCGATGCCTTACCACTTGGCCACGCCCCATTTTGGGTTTTATGCGACACTAATAAACACTATTATGTTTATTTGTTATTCGTCAATACCATTTCAATTACATAAAAAAGATGAGATATTCTCTTTCTAGTATTCTACACATGCGGATAATATAGAATCAAAAAAATGCATTGATCATTACATGGGATTCTATTAAGATATTATATGAAAGTCGAATTTATTCCACTCTCATTTGAGAGTGCGAATACAAGGAGGTATTTTGTGTTTGGGAAAGTCCGAAGAAAAAAGATTTTGAATCTGCCTTTTCCTTCTTTCCCTTAAAAAATAACTCAATCAAAATCCAATTATTTACTCTACAAGAATGAAATGCTTGTTATGCCTAATATACTTAGTTTAACCTGTATCTGTTTTAATTGTCTTCTTTATCCTACTAGTTTTTTCTTTGCCAAATTGCCCAAAGCTTATGCTATTTTCAATCCAATCGTGGATATTATGCATGTTATACCTCTATTCTTTTTTCTATTAGCCTTTGTTTGGCAAGCTGCTGTAAGTTTTTGATGAAATCTTTAGTACTTTGTATGCCAAATAGAATGATGTGTTCATTCCAAAAAAAAATTAAAATGGGTAAAAGCCGAGAACTTTTATATTTTTATATTATGAACCCTCAATTCTAAAATTGAAATTATTCTACATTGAATGGGTAGCTACAGCAATAAATTTGGATCAGCCTTTCTACTCCCCTGCACCTAGGTCGAGCAGGTACCTTTAGGTACCTACACAATAACTATTCAATACCACCTAACCCTATTTTTGTTATTGATAAGAGTTCTTATTATAGATTAATTCTTGCAATTTTTTCCCAGAATTCATTTTTGCATTTTTAGGTATCAAACAAACCATCCTAGTGGATCCGTGTGGTAAGGAAAAACTGGTAATCAATTCCATAAAAAAATCTTGGAGATTATGTAATGCTTACTCTCAAACTTTTTGTTTATATAGTAGTGATATTCTTTGTTTCACTATTTATCTTTGGATTCTTATCTAATGATCCAGGACGGAATACTGGACGCGAGGAGTAAAAATTCAATTTTCTTTTTTTCTTACAAATTGGATTTGTTTCGTACATTTATCTATGATAAAATCCGGGGGTCAGAATTCTTTCCAGTTTGAAAGTCCCAAATGATCCAAGGGAGCGGAAAGAGAGGGATTCGAACCCTCGGTACAAAAAAATTGTACGACAGATTAGCAATCCGCCGCTTTAGTCCACTCAGCCATCTCTCCACGTTCCAAAGCGAAAGGTTTCCGTGATATGATATAGGCAAGAAATAAGAAATAACGGTTGCAAAAAACCCCTTTTTTCTTTCAAAAGTATATAAAAATTATATTGCCAATTCCATTTTAGTTATATTCCTTTTTCTTAATGTTAATAAAAAAATAAGAAAATTCTTGTTTTTTCTTTGTAAAAATCAATATTGACCGAGAGACAATCAAATAGATTTTCTCTTTAGCGGGCATTTCCATATAGGACTTGTCATAATTATAATAAAACAAGCTATATATAAAAAAACGCTTTTTTGTCGATTATTTATCAAGAAAGCAAAACGGGTTCTTACCAAATCCACCATAAAATTGGAAAGAAGCATAAAGTAAGTAGACCTGACTCCTTGAATGATGCCTCTATCCGCTATTCTGATATATAAATTCGATGTAGATGAAATTGTATAAGCGAATTTTTCGTATTTCCTTAGACTTAGACCGCGCAAGACAAGAATTTTTCGCTATTTACGATTTCATATTCTTGTTACTAGATGTTCTATAGGAATAAGAAGAAATCGCAACTCCTTTTGCTACACATAAAAATTGATTTCGAAGGTCCTTTTTTCAGAATCCTTCATTTTAGTTCTTCCCCCCATGCAATAGAGAGGGAATGGGAAAAAAGGGGTTACTTTTATTTTCATTTTTCCCTTAAAAGATAGACTTTGAAATAGGAATCTTGGAATAATGCTGAATTCAAAGGTTTATTTCTATAAGTATAAGATAAGAAAAACAAATCGAATCAAATTCATGGATTTACAACGACCTCGGTTGTGACTCCATAGATAAAAATGGAAAATTTCTCTCTTCAAGACCATTGAAAAATGGCATTGAACGAGAAAGAAATCATCCACAGATATAAAACTATCATATGCATTGGAAAGTGATATGAGGTGCTCGGAAATGGTTGAAGTAATTGAATGGGAGGATCACTATGACTATAGCCCTTGGTAGAGTTCCTAAAGAAGAAAATGATCTATTTGATACTATGGATGACTGGTTACGAAGGGACCGTTTCGTTTTTGTTGGATGGTTTGGCCTATTGCTCTTTCCTTTTGCTTATTTCGCTTTAGGGGTTGGTTTACAGGGACAACTTTTGTAACTTCTTGGTATACCCATGGATTGGCAAGTTCCTATTTGGAAGGTTGTAATTTCTTAACCGCGGCAGTTTCTACCCCTGCCAATAGTTTAGCACACTCTTTGTTGCTACTATGGGGGCCAGAAGCACAAGGAGATTTTACTCGTTGGTGTCAATTAGGCGGTCTATGGACTTTTGTAGCTCTCCACGGGGCTTTTGCACTAATAGGTTTCATGTTACGCCAATTTGAACTTGCTCGGTCTGTTGAATTGCGGCCTTATAATGCAATCTCATTCTCTCGTCCAATTGTTGTTTTTGTTTCGGTATTCCTTATTTATCCACTGGGGCAATTTGGTTGGTTCTTTGCGCCGAGTTTTGGCGTAGCAGCGATATTTCGATTCATCCTTTTCTTCCAAGGATTTCATAATTGGACGTTGAACCCATTTCATATGATGGGAGTTGCCGGAGTATTAGGCGCGGCTCTGCTATGCGCTATTCATGGAGCAACCGTAGAAAACACTCTATTTGAGGACGGTGATGGTGCAAATACCTTCCGTGCTTTTAACCCAACTCAAGCTGAAGAAACTTATTCAATGGTCACTGCTAACCGCTTTTTGTCCCAAATCTTTGCTGATGATTTTTCCAATAAACATTGGTTACATTTCTTTATGCTATTTGTACCCATCACCGGTTTATGGATGAGTGCTATTGGCGTAGTTGTCTTGGCTCTGAACTTACGTGCCTATGACTTTGTTTCCCAGGAAATCCGTGCAGCGGAAGATCCTGAATTCGAGACTTTCTACACCAAAAATATTCTTTTAACGAGGATGTTTGTGTGTTGATGGCAACTCAGGATCAGCCTCATGAAAATCTTATATTCCCTGAGGAGGTTCTACCACGTGGAAACGCTCTTTAATGGAACTTTCGTTTTAGCTGGTCGTGACCAAGAAACCATCGGCTTTGCTTGGTGGGCTGGGAACGCCAGACTTATCAATTTGTCCGGTAAACTACTTGGAGCTCACGTAGCCCATGCCGGATTAATTGTATTCTGGGCCGGAGCAATAAACCTATTTGAAGTGGCCCATTTCGTAACAGAAAAGCCCATGTATGAACAAGGGTTGATTTTACTTCCACACTTAGCTACTCTAGGTTGGGGAGTAGGGCCAGGGGGAAAGTTCTAGATACTTTTCCATACTTTGTATCTGGCGTACTTCACCTAATTTCCTCCATAGTCTTCAGCTTCGGTGGCATTTATCACGCGCTTCTAGGACCCGAGACTCTTGAAGAATCTTTTCCATTCTTTGGTTATGTCTGGAAATATAGAAATAAAATGACTACAATTTTGGGTATTCACTTAATTTTATTAAGTCTAGGTGCTTTTCTTCTAGTACTCACGGCTCTTTACTTTGGCGGTGTATATGATACCTGGGCCCGTGGGGGGAGATGCAAGAAAAATTAACAATTTGACCCTTAGTCCCAATGTTATATTTGATTATTTACTAAAATCTCCATTTGGGGGAGAAGGGTGGATTGTTAGTGTAGATGATTTAGAAGATATAATTGGTGGACATGTATGGTTGGGTTTTATTTGTCTATTTGGGGGAATTTGGCATATTTTCACCAAACCCTTCGCATGGGCTCGCCGTGCATTTGTATGGTCTGGAGAAGCTTACTTGTCTTATAGTTTAGCTGCTTTATCTGTCTTTTGTTTTATCGCTTGTTGTTTTGTATGGTTCAATAATACAACTTATCCGAGTGAGTTTTATGGTCCCACCGGGCCAGAAGCTTCTCAAACTCAAGCATTTACTTTTCTAGTTAGAGACCAGTGTCTTGGAGCTAATGTGGGATCCGCTCAAGGACCCACAGGTTTAGGGAAATATCTAATGTGTTCCCCAACTAGGGAGGTTATCTTTGGAGGGGAAACTATGCATTTTTGGGACCTTCGTGCTCCATGGTTAGAACCTCTAAGGGGCCCCAACGGTTTGGACTTGAGTAGGTTGAAAAAAGATATACAACCTTGGAAAGAACGGCGCTCAGCAGAATATATGACCCACGCTCCTTTAGGCTCTTTAAATTCCGTGGGTGGCGTAGCGACCGAGATCAATGCAGTTAATTATGTCTCTCCTAGAAGTTGGTTATCAACTTCTCATTTTGTTCTAGGATTCTTCTTTTTTGTGGGCCATTTATGGCATGCAGGAAGAGCCCGAGCTGCTGCAGCAGGTTTTGAAAAGGGAATCGATCATGATTTGGAACTTGTTCTTTACATGAACCCTCTTAACTAAGATTTTCTTATTTATACCAATTCTACTTTTTTTCTGTTCTGGCTCGGTTATTCTATCTAGCCGAGCCATTCATTCCTTTTTATGAATGAAAGATAAGGGACAGAATAAAAATAAATGAAAGAAACAATCGTATTCAATAAGCAAAAGAAGAGAGAGGGATTCGAACCCTCGATAGTTCCTAGAACTATACCGGTTTTCAAGACCGGAGCTATCAACCACTCATCCATCTCTCCACCGCCTAATCCTTATTTTACTCCTACAAATAGAACATAGCCATATAAAAAATAAAAATATTTATTAACCTCTAGAAAGATATTAGATACAAGTTCCTTTTCGATATATCTCTGTATACTCTATACACGGATACAGGATCCACTATACCCGCTTGTGAAATAAAGACTAAATAACCTCCTCTCACCCCCATATCCAAATAAAAAAGAGGTTAAGTAATAAATTTTAATTAAAGACAAGAATCAATGGATTCATGATTAAACCCCTCCTACTTCTTGTATTTTTTTACAATTTTGGTTAAGTGAGGGATCAAATATGTAGTCAACTTTATTTGATATTAGCTTGGAGGATTCGAAATATGACTATTGCTTTCCAATTAGCTGTTTTTGCATTAATTGCGACTTCCTCAGTCTTAGTAATTGATGTACCCCTTGTATTTGCTTCTCCTTATGGTTGGTCAAATAATAAAAATGTTGTATTTTCCGGTACATCATTATGGATTGGACTAGTCTTTCTCGTAGCTATTCTAAATTCTCTCATTTCTTAAATTAAATTTGGTTAATATTTAGTAACCCCATAAAAAAGAAATAATAAAGGCCATTTAAAAAAGTAGAATAGTGAGACGTATTAAAACGCAATTTGCGTTCCGAATTGCTAGCTCTTCTCTTTCAGTATTATGAAATTCCCATTAGAATATTCATTGACAGATAATAAAAAAAGGAAAACTCTAATATCTAATATAATAGAATAGAAAATGAAATGAAATGGTCGACCCAGACATAGACGGTCGACCCAAGCGGATATACGCTATAAAATATATACCGTAGCGAGCGTAGTTCAATGGTAAAACATCTCCTTGCCAAGGAGAAGATACAGGTTCGATTCCCGGCGCTCGCCCGCTTAATTTATCAAAGTACTATGATAAAAAGTTTAGTCTAGTTAATTGTTTAACTACTTATATTAAATTAAGTATTAGTCTAGTGCCGTATCCCTTACTATTTTACCCTTCCTTTGCATCCCCCTCAAAAATAGAGGGCGCTCCGGAGGCAGAAATAGAACTAGCTAACAGATCCCCAAAATTGGGTATTAACTCAGACAAACAACGGGCAAACTGTTTTTAAAAGGAAGGGAGAGGTAGACTGTCCCTTTCGTTTCATTTTTATTTTCTGCGAGGTAGGGAGAAGCCTTGCACCTTCTTTTTGTGAAGGCAAGTGGCTTCGAAAATTGCTCAATTTTGCCATCTAGGGCCCGGAACTAATGAATAAAAAAGGGTTTGATACGCCCCTCTACCATATCTAGAGAAATAGAATACTCCTTTTATAGAGACTGCTAAGTGCGGAGACGGGAACCGAACCCGTGACCTCAAGGTTATGAGCCTCGTGAGCTACCAAATTGCTCTACTCCGCTCTGTAGTACCAGAAACTGGTGGACAAAAAGGCTTGAATACAAGCTTTTAACATGTCTAGACAAATAGTATACTCCTTTTATATAGAATGGAGCGGGTAGCGGGAATCGAACATGCATCGTTAGCTTGGAAGGCTAGGGGTTATAGTCGACGTCGGTTGATTATTTTTAACGTCTCTAATTCAAAACCGAACATGAAATTTTGATGTCATTCGGCTCCTTTATGGATATTCTCACCACTTAACATCTATGTCAGCTTTTCTATTTGAATGGAACCAAAGCTCTCTGCTTTCTAGATGATCCTTATAGAGTAGGAGATAGAAATTCTATCTAAATCCATCTAATCTACTTACTTCGTTCCCTAATTTCATTTTTTAGCGGATAGTTCTAGTAAACCAAAACTATCATTTTTTAGCTATGTGGCTTCCTTATCCTTTAACCAAAGAAGATTTAGTTATGATTGGAAATCAACTTTTTTGTATCTTCATCCATAGATCCTTTACTCATATTTTCAAAATTGGAATACTTAAAGCCACTGCAAAATTATGCTTCGCGACTCTGTACTCATATCATAATCCAATTTTTATTTTGGATGCAATTTAAATTAGTTTTTGGGTACAAACCAGATATGGGAAAGTCACAGAATTTGGGTCCCACTGTGATCAACTCGCAATTTTAGCCTATTCTGTCCAGGTTTTGTAAGCTATTAGTCACTAATTTTGGGTCCTCCTGCGATCCTGACGTTTCGGGGACCTCGGGGACCGGTTACGTGTAACTCGTTAAAGCTCGCAGTTTCATCCTATTCTGTTTAGTTTTGTATGTTATTAGTCACTGATTTTGGGTCCCGATGTAATCTGAATGTTTCGGGAACCCTTGGGCCCGGTTACGGGGAACTCGTAAAAACTCGCAGTTTTGGCCTATTCCGGCCAATTCTGTATGCTATTAGTCATAGAATTTAGGTCCCGCTGTGATCCAAGCGTTTCTGGAACCTCGGGGTCTGGTTACGGGAACTATTCAAAACTCGCAGTTCTAGCCTATTCCCGCCAGTTTTGTATCCTATTAGTCATTGATTTTGGGCCCGATGCCATCCGAACGTTTCCGGAACCCCGGGGTCCGGTTATGGGGAGCTCGTCAAAACTCCTAGTTTTGGTCTATTCTCGCGAGTTTTGTATGCTATTACACACTGATTTTGGTTAACGTTGTGATCCAAACGTTTTGGGAACCCCGAGGTCCGGCTACGAGGAACTCGTGAAAACTCATAGTTTTGGCCAACCCCGGGGTCCGGTTACGTGGAGCTCATCAAAACTCATAGTTTGGCCTATTCTGGCTAGTTATATATGCTATTACTTACTGATTTTGGATCCCGCTACAATTCAAACATTTCACAAACCCCGAGGTCTAGTTACGGGGAACTCGTCAAAACTCAAAGTTTTGGTCTATTCTGGCTAGTTTAGTATGCTATTACTCACTCATTTTGGGTCCTGCTGCGATCCGAACATGTCGGGAACCCTGGGGACAGGTTACGGGGAACTCGTCAAAACTCGCAATTTTAGCCTATTCTGTCCAGGTTTTGTATGCTATTAGTCACTAATTTTGGGTCCTCGTGCGATCCGGACGTTTCGGGAACCTCGGGGACCGGTTACGTGGAACTCGTCAAAACTCGCAGTTTCGTCCTATTCTGGTTAGTTTTGTATGTTATTAGTCAGTGATTTTGGGTCCCTATGTAATCTGAATGTTTCGGGAACCCTTGGGCCCGGTTACGGGGAACTCGTAAAACTCACAGTTTTGGCCTATTCCGGCCAGTTTTGTCTGCTATTAATCACACAATTTGGGTCCCACTGTGATCCAAGCGTTTCCGGAACCTCGGGGTCCGGTTACGGGAACTCTTCAAAACTCGCGGTTCTGGCCTATTCCCGCCATTTTGGTATCCTAGTAGTCATTGATTTTGGGGCCCGATGCCATCCGAACGTTTCAAGAACCCCGGGGTCCGGTTATGGGGAGCTCGTCAAAACTCCTAGTTTTGGTCTATTCTCGCGAGTTTCGCATGCTATTACACTGGTTAACGTTGTGATCCAAACGTTTTGGGAACCGCGAGGTCCGGCTACGAGGGACTCGTGAAAACTCATAGTTTTGGCCAACCCCGGGGTCCGGTTACGTGGAGCTCGTCAAAACTCATAGTTTGGCCTATTCTGGCTAGTTATATATGCTATTACTTACTGATTTTGGATCCCGCTACAATTCAAACATTTCTCAAACCCCGACGTCTAGTTACGGGGAACTCGTCAAAACTCAAAGTTTTGGTCTATTCTCGCTAGTTTTGTATGCTATTACTCACTCATTTTGGGTCCCGCTGCGATCCGAAAATTTCGGGAACCCCGGGGTCCGGTTACGGGGAACTCGTCAAAACTCACAGTTTTAGCCTATTCTGTCCAGGTTTTGTATGCTATTACTCACTAATTTTGGGTCCTCCTGCGATCCGGACGTTTCGGGAACCTCAGGGACCGCTTACGTGGAACTCGTCAAAACTCGCAGTTTCGGCTTATTCTGGTCAGTTTTGTATGTTATTAGTCATTGATTTTGGGTCCCGATGTAATCTGAATGTTTCGGGAACCCTTGGGCCCGGTTACGTGGAACTCGTAAAAACTCGCAGTTTTGGCCTATTCCGGCCAGTTTTGTATGCTATTAGTCACAAAATTTGGGTCCCGGTGTGATCCAAGCATTTCCGGAACCTCGGGGTCCGGTTACGGGAACTCTTCAAAACTCGCAGTTCTGGCCTATGCCCGCCAGTTTTGTATCCTATTAATCATTGATTTTGGGGCCCGATGCCATCCGAACGTTTCGGGAACCCCGGGGCCCGGTTATGGGGAGCTCGTCAAAACTCGTAGTTTTGGTCTATTCTCGTGAGTTTTGTATGCTATTACACACTGATTTTGGTTAACGTTGTGATCCAAACGTTTTGGGAACCCTGGGTTCCGGTTACGAGGACCTCGTCAAAACTCAAAGTTTTGGTCTTTTCTGGCTAGTTATATATGCTATTACTTACTGATTTTGGATCCCGCTACAATTCAAACATTTCACAAACCCCGAGGTCTAGTTACGGGGAACTCGTCAAAACTCAAAGTTTTGGTCTATTCTGGCTAGTTTAGTATGCTATTACTCACTCATTTTGGGTCCTGCTGCGATCCGAACGTATCGGGATCCCTGGGGTCCGGTTACGGGGAACTCGTCAAAACTCGCAGTTTTGGCCAGTTCTTGCCAGTTTGTATGCTATTACTCACTGATTTTGTGTCCTGATGTGATTTGAATGTTTCGGAAACCCCGGTGTCCTGTTACGGGGAACTCATCAGAACTCGCAGTTTTAGCCTATTCTGTCCAGGTTTTGTACGCTATTAGTAACTAATTTTGGGTCCTCGTGCGATCTAGACGTTTCGGGAAACTCGGGGACCGGTTACGTGGAACTCGTCAAAACTCGCAGTTTCGGCCTATTCTGGTCAGTTTTGTATGTTATTTGTCACTAATTTTGGCTCCCAATGTAATCTGAATGTTTCAGGAACCACTGGGCCCAGTTACGGGGTACTCGTAAAAACTCACAGTTTTGGCCTATTCCGGCCAGTTTTGTATGCTATTAGTCACAAAATTTGGGTCCTGCTGTGATCCAAGCGTTTCCGGAACCTCGGGGTCCTGTTACGGGAACTCTTCAAAACTCAAAGTTTTGGTCTATTCTGGCTAGTTATATATGCTATTACTTACTGATTTTGGATCCCGCTACAATTCAAACATTTCACAAACCCCGAGGTCTAGTTACGGGGAACTCGTCAAAACTCAAAGTTTTGGTCTATTCTGGCTAGTTTAGTATGCTATTACTCACTCATTTTGGGTCCTGCTGCGATCCGAACATTTCGGGAACCCTGGGGACAGGTTACGGGGAACTCGTCAAAACTCGCAATTTTAGCCTATTCTGTCCAGGTTTTGTATGCTATTAGTCACTAATTTTGGGTCCTCCTGCGATCCGGACGTTTCGGGAACCTCAGGGACCGCTTACGTGGAACTCGTCAAAACTCGCAGTTTCGGCCTATTCTGGTTAGTTTTGTATGTTATTAGTCATTGATTTTGGGTCCCTATGTAATCTGAATGTTTCGGGAACCCTTGGGCCCGGTTACGGGGAACTCGTAAAACTCACAGTTTTGGCCTATTCCGGCCAGTTTTGTATGCTATTAATCACACAATTTGGGTCCCACAGTGATCCAAGCGTTTCCGGAACCTCGGGGTCCGGTTACGGGAACTCTTCAAAACTCGCGGTTCTGGCCTATTCCCGCCATTTTGGTATCCTAGTAGTCATTGATTTTGGGGCCCGATGCCATCCGAACGTTTCAAGAACCCCGGGGTCCGGTTATGGGGAGCTCGTCAAAACTCCTAGTTTTGGTCTATTCTCGCGAGTTTCGCATGCTATTACACTGGTTAACGTTGTGATCCAAACGTTTTGGGAACCGCGAGGTCCGGCTACGAGGGACTCGTGAAAACTCATAGTTTTGGCCAACCCCGGGGTCCGGTTACGTGGAGCTCGTCAAAACTCATAGTTTGGCCTATTCTGGCTAGTTATATATGCTATTACTTACTGATTTTGGATCCCGCTACAATTCAAACATTTCTCAAACCCCGACGTCTAGTTACGGGGAACTCGTCAAAACTCAAAGTTTTGGTCTATTCTGGCTAGTTTTGTATACTATTACTCACTCATTTTGGGTCCCGCTGCGATCCGAACATTTCGGGAACCCCGGGGTCCGGTTACGGGGAACTCGTCAAAACTCGCAGTTTTAGCCTATTCTGTCCAGGTTTTGTATGCTATTACTCACTAATTTTGGGTCCTCCTGCGATCCGGACGTTTCGGGAACCTCAGGGACCGCTTACGTGGAACTCGTCAAAACTCGCAGTTTCGGCTTATTCTGGTCAGTTTTGTATGTTACTAGTCATTGATTTTGGGTCCCGATGTAATCTGAATGTTTCGGGAACCCTTGGGCCCGGTTACGTGGAACTCGTAAAAACTCGCAGTTTTGGCCTATTCCGGCCAGTTTTGTATGCTATTAGTCACAAAATTTGGGTCCCGGCGTGATCCAAGCATTTCCGGAACCTCGGGGTCCGGTTACGGGAACTCTTCAAAACTCGCAGTTCTGGCCTATGCCCGCCAGTTTTGTATCCTATTAATCATTGATTTTGGGGCCCGATGCCATCCGAACGTTTCGGGAACCCCGGGGCCCGGTTATGGGGAGCTCGTCAAAACTCGTAGTTTTGGTCTATTCTCGTGAGTTTTGTATGCTATTACACACTGATTTTGGTTAACGTTGTGATCCAAACGTTTTGGGAACCCTGGGTTCCGGTTACGAGGACCTCGTCAAAACTCAAAGTTTTGGTCTTTTCTGGCCAGTTTTGTATGCTATTACTCACTCATTTTGGGTCCTGCTGCGATCCGAACGTATCGGGATCCCTGGGGTCCGGTTACGGGGAACTCGTCAAAACTCGCAGTTTTGGCCTATTCTTGCCAGTTTGTATGCTATTACTCACTGATTTTGTGTCCTGATGTGATCTGAATGTTTCGGAAACCCCGGTGTCCTGTTACGGGGAACTCATCAGAACTCGCAGTTTTAGCCTATTCCGTCCAGGTTTTGTACGCTATTAGTAACTAATTTTGGGTCCTCGTGCGATCTAGACGTTTCGGGAAACTCGGGGACCGGTTACGTGGAACTCGTCAAAACTCGCAGTTTCGGCCTATTCTGGTCAGTTTTGTATGTTATTTGTCACTAATTTTGGGTCCCAATGTAATCTGAATGTTTCAGGAACCACTGGGCCCAGTTACGGGGTACTCGTAAAAACTCACAGTTTTGGCCTATTCCGGCCAGTTTTGTATGCTATTAGTCACAAAATTTGGGTCCTGCTGTGATCCAAGCGTTTCCGGAACCTCGGGGTCCTGTTACGGGAACTCTTCAAAACTCGCAGTTCTGGCCTATTCCTGCCAGTTTTGTATCCTATTAGTCATTGATTTTGGGGCCCGATGCCATCCGAACGTTTCGGAAACCCCGGGGTACGGTTATGGGGAGCTCGTCAAAACTAGTAGTTTTGGTCTATTCTCGTGAGTTTTGTATGCTATTACACACTGATTTTGGTTAACGTTGTGATCCAAACATTTTGGGAACCCCGGGGTCCGGTTACGAGGAACTCGTCAAAACTCATAGTTTTGACTAACCCCGGGGTCCGGTTACGTGGAACTCATCAAAACTCATTGTTTGGCCTATTCTGGCTAGTTATGTATGCTATTACTCACTGATTTTGGATCCCGCTACAATTCAAACATTTCACAAACCCCGAGGTCTAGTTACGGGGAACTCGTCAAAACTCAAAGTTTTGGTCTATTCTGGCCTGTTTTGTATGCTATTACTCACTCATTTTGGGTCCCGCTGCGATCCGAACATTTCGGGAACCCCGGGGTCCGGTTACGGGGAACTCGTCAAAACTCGCAATTTTAGCCTATTCTGTCCAGGTTTTGTAAGCTATTAGTCACTAATTTTGGGTCCTCCTGCGATCCTGACGTTTCGGGAACCTCGGGGACCGGTTACGTGGAACTCGTCAAAACTCGCAGTTTCGTCCTATTCTGGTTAGTTTTGTATGCTATTAGTCACTGATTTTGGGTCCCGATGTAATCCGGACGTTTCGGGAACCTCGGGGACCGGTTACGTGGAACTCGTCAAAACTCGCAGTTTCGTCCTATTCTGGTTAGTTTTGTATGCTATTAGTCACAGAATTTAGGTCCTGCTGTGATCCAAGCGTTTCCGGAACCTTGGGGTCTGGTTACGGGAACTCTTCAAAACTCGTAGTTCTGGCCTATTCCCGCCAGTTTTGTATCCTATTAGTCATTGATTTTGGGCCCCGATGCCATCTGAACGTTTCGGGAACCCCGGGGTACGGTTATGGGGAGCTCGTCAAAACTAGTAGTTTTGGTCTATTCTCGTGAGTTTTGTATGCTATTACACACTGATTTTGGTTAACGTTGTGATCCAAACGTTATGGAAACCCCGGGGTCCGGTTACGAGGAACTCGTCAAAACTCATAGTTTTGACTAACCCCGGGGTCCGGTTACGTGGAACTCGTCAAAACTCATAGTTTGGCCTATTCTGGCTAGTTATGTATGCTATTACTCACTGATTTTGGATCCCGCTACAATTCAAACATTTCGCAAACCCCGAGGTCTAGTTACGGGGAACTCGTCAAAACTCAAAGTTTTGGTCTATTCTGGCTAGTTTTGTATGCTATTACTCACTCATTTTGGGTCCCGTTGCGATCCGAACATTTCGGGAACGCCGGGGTCCGGTTACGGGGAACTCGTCAAAACTCGCAGTTTTAGCCTATTCTGTCCAGGTTTTGTATGCTATTAGTCACTAATTTTGGGTCCTCCTGCGATCCGGACGTTTCGGGAACCTCGGGGACCGCTTACGTGGAACTCGTCAAAACTCGCAGTTTCGGCTTATTCTGGTCAGTTTTGTATGTTATTAGTCATTGATTTTGGGTCCCGATGTAATCTGAATGTTTCGGGAACCCTTGGGCCCGGTTACGTGGAACTCGTAAAAACTCGTAGTTTTGGCCCATTCCGGCCAGTTTTGTATGCTATTTGTCACAAAATTTGGGTCCCAGTGTGATCCAAGCATTTCCGGAACCTCGGGGTCCGGTTACGGGAACTCTTCAAAACTCGCAGTTCTGGCCTATGCCCGCCAGTTTTGTATCCTATTAATCATTGATTTTGGGGCCCGATGCCATCCGAACGTTTCGGGAACCCCGGGGTCCGGTTATGGGGAGCTCGTCAAAACTCGTAGTTTTGGTCTATTTTCGCGAGTTTTGTATGCTATTACACACTGATTTTGGTTAACGTTGTGATCCAAACGTTACCTTTCATAGGAAACTTATGTAAATCTTTTCTTAAGAAGTTTTCACAAGAAATTTCATAATGAACAATCGACCAATTCATTCACAGAAGATACACCAACTCCCAACTTCTCCTGAGTGCATCATCAGAACTAAGATCTCTCGCATATACGTAGACGAAATTTCATCTCATACGGACATTTTTAGGGGAAAATAGCAGAAAAAATCTGATCCAACAAGACAAGAACTATTCACTAAACTCGGTTCTGAATTAGTTTTTAGTAGTGTCAACTAATACACAGATGTCGAACTCAGACGGAGTCCATTTTTCCTCAATGAGTTGTCGAAACACTCGGGACGACCATCCACTTCTAAGGAACCATTCATAGGGAAGTTATGGAAAACTTTTCTTAAGGAGTTCGTTCACATAGATCACAACACTTTCTTAATGAACACTCGACGAACGCATTTAGAGAATATACACAAATTCCCCGCTTGTGCCCGAGTGCATCATCGAAACTTTGGACTCCCACATATGCCTAGACCTAATTCATTCTAATATGTTTTGAGTGAAAAAGAACATGAAAAATGGGATCCAACAAGACAAGAACTACTATGTAAACTCGGTTCTGAATCAATTTTGAGCTGTGTCAACTATTAGAGAGATATGTGAATCATACAGAGTCCGTTTTCCTCAACGAGTACTCAAAACACTCGTGAGGAACAAACACTTCAAAGGAACCTTTTGTAGGAAACTTACAGAAAACCTTTATTAAGGAGTTCATTCACAAACTTCACAGAAACTTTCTTAATGAACACTCGACGAACGTGTTCACAGAATATACACTAAGTTCCAGCTTGTGCCTAGTGCATGATCATAATTGTGGTATCTTGCGCACCCCTAGACTGAAATGCATCTCACATGGAGATTTTAGTGAAAACAAACGGAAAAAACAGATCCAAAAAGACAAGAACTGCTCTGTAAACTCTATTCTGAATTAATTTTGAGCAGTGTCAACTAATATAGAGATATATGACTCACACAGAGTCTATTTTTCCTCAACAAGTACTCGAAACGCTCGTGGCGACCAGCCACTTCCATGTAACCTTTTGTAGGAAACTTATGGAAAACATTTCTTGAGGAGCTCATTCACAAACTTCACCGGAACTTTCTTAATGAACAATCGAATAATGCGTTCAGAGAACATACACCAACTCCCAGTTTGTGCCCCAGTGCATCATAGGAACTATGGCCTCTCACATATCCCTAGACATAATTGCATCTCATATGGAGATTTTTAGGGAAAAGGAACAATAAAAATGGATCCAACAAGACTAGAACTTTTTTAATAAACAATCAACGAACGCATTCAGAGAACGTACACCAAGTCCAAGTTTGTGCCCGATTGCATCATCGGAACTATAGCCTCTCGTATATCCCTAGAACTATTCGCATCCCATATAAAGTTTTTTATTGAAAATAAGAGGAAAAATCGCACCCAACAAGAGAATAACTGTTGTCTAAACTTGGTTCTTAATTAGTTTTAAGCAATGTCAACTAATACAGAGACATCTGACTCATATAGAGTCTATTTTTTCTCAACAAGTACTCAAAACGCTCATGACGAACAACCATTTAGAAGAAACCTTTTGTAGGAAACATACGGAAAATGTTTTTTAAGGAGTTCATTCATGAACTTCACGGGAACTTTCAAACTGAACACTCGACGAACCCGTTCACAGAACAAACACTAATTCCCAGGATGTGCCATGATGCTTCTTTGGAAATATGGTCTCTCACGTATCCCAAAACCCTATTGCATCTCATATGGAGATTTTTAGGGAAAAATAACAAGAGAAAATAGGTCCAATAATACAAGAACTACTCTATAAAGTTGGTTCTCAATCACAATTGAGCAGTGTCAACTAATACAGAAATATCTGACTAATACAGAGTCCATTTTTCCTCGAAGAATACTCGAAACACTCGTGACGAACATCCACTTCAACGGAACCTTCCATAGGAAATTTTTGGAGAACTTTTCTTAAGTAGTTTGTTCACAAACTTCACAAGAACTTTCTTAATGAACAATCGACTATCGCGTTCAGAGAACATACACCAAATCCTAGCTTCTTGTGTATACCTAGACTTAATTGCATCTCATATGGATATTTTTAGGGAAAAAGAACAGAAAAAATCGGATCCAACAAGAGAAGAACTACTTTGTAAACTCAGTTCTGAATCTATTTTTAGGAGTGTCAGCTAATACGGATATATTTGACACATACAAAGTTTATTTTTCGTCAACGAGTACTTGAAACACTCGTGAAGACCAGCCACTTCAAAGGACCTGTTCATAGGAAACTTATGGAAAACTTTTCTTAAGAAGTTCGTTCACAAACTTTAAAGGAACTTTCTTAATGAACATTCGATGAATGTGTTTAGAGAACGTAAACCAAGTCCTAGTTTGTGCCTGAATGCATCATCGGAACTAAGGTCTCTCGCATATACCTTGACCTAATTGCATCTCATATGGAGTTTTGTAGTGAAAAAGAACCGGAAAAATTGGATTCAACAAGACAAGAACTACTTTGCAAACTTGCTTCTCAATCAGTTTTGAGTAGTATCAACTAATACACAGATATATGACTCATAGGGAGTCCATTTTTCCACAACGGGTACTCGATAATACGGAAAATCAGATCCAACAAGAAAAGAATTGCTCTACAAACTCTGTTTTTAAATCAGTTTGGAGCCATGTCAATTAATCTATAGATATCTGACTCATACAGAGTCCATTTTTCCTCAATGGGTACACAAAGCGCTCATGACGAACAACTACTTCAATGGAACCTTTTGTAGGTATCTTATAGAAATCTTTTCTTAAGGAGTTTGTTCACAAATTTCACAGGAAATTTCTTAATCAACAATCGACGAACGTGTTCACGGAACATGCACCAACTCCCAGGTCGTGACGACCAGCCACTTTGAAGGAACCATTCGTAAAGACCTTATGGAAAACTTTTCTTAAGGAGTTCGTTGACATATATCACAACAACTTTCTTAATGAACACTCGACGAACGCATTCAGAGAGTATACACAAATTCCAAATTATGCCCCAGTGCATCATCGAAACTTTTTTATCCAACATATCCCTAGAACTAATTCATTCTAATATGTCTGTAGGGGAAAAGAACACGAAAAACAGCATCCAACAAGACAAGAACTACTATGTAAACTCGATTCTGAATAAATTTCGAGCAGTACCAACTATTACACAAATATATGAATCATACAAAGTCTGTTTTTCCTCAACGAGTACTCAAAACACTTGTGACAAACAAACACTTCTAAGGAATCTTTTGTAGGAAACTTATGGATTTCGTTCGCAAACTTCCCACGAACTTTCTTAAGAAACACACGACGAACGTGTTCACAGAACATACACTACATGAATCACACTCTTTGCCGTCTGCCATAGCACACGACAAAGGGGTGTTACATGGACGGCAAAGGTCTTTGTCGTCAGCCTCCTGTCAGCAAAATTTCTACACCAGCTTTCGACCGCACAGTGCCTTCTTTGCCGTGTGCCTGCACTAAGTGGACGTCAAAGGCGTTTGCCGTCCGCCATAGGAGGAGGCAGACAGAAGAGAACTCTAGATGGCAGCCAATAGGCAACACCTCTGTTAGGTGGCTACCATAGTGTTTTCCATTGCCTTTGTCAGGATCTTTGTCATCTGACTCTCTCAGCATCGTTTGTCGTCTAATTGTTTGCAATTCTTTGTCGTCTGCCTCTCTCACACTCTTTGTCATCTACCTATCTCACACTTGTCTGCCTCTCTCAGGAACTAATACAGAGATATCTGCCCCATATAGAGTCCATTTGTTATCAATGAGTACTCGAAATACTCATGACAACTAAACAATTCAAAGGAACAGTTTTTAGGAACAATTCTGAAAACTTTTCTTAAGGTGTTCGTTCACAAACTGCATTGGAACTTTCTTAATGAATGCTAGGCGAACGAATTCAGAGAACCTACACCCAGTCCCAGCTTGTGCCCGAGTACATCTTCAGACTATGGTCTCTCGTCTCTCCCTAGACTTAATTGATGGCATATGGAGATTTTTAGGGAAAAAGGAGAGGGCAAATCAGATCCAACAAGACAACAACTGCTCTATAAACTTGGTTCTGGATCAGTTTTGAGCAGTATAATCAAATATAGAGATATCTGACGCATACGAGTCAGTTCTCCCTCAACAATTACTCGAAACGCTCATGACGAACAGACACTTCGAATGAAACTTCCATAGGAAACTTGTGGAACACGTTTCTTAAGGAGTTCATTCACAAACATCACATGAACTTTCTTAATGAACAATCGACGAACACATTCACAGAACATACACAAATCCCAGCTTGTGCCCCAGTGTATCATTAGAACTATGATGACTCGCATATACCTAGACGTAATCACATCTCATATGGAGATTTTGAGGGAAAAAGAGCGGGAACAATCAGATCCAACAAGACGAGAACTGCTTTGTAAACTTGGTTCTGAATTAGTTTTGAGTAGTATCAACTAATACAAAGATATGTGAGTCATACGGAGTCCGTTTTTCCTCAATGAGTACTCAAAAAACCCGTGAGAACCAGCCACTTATATGAAACCAATCTTAGGTAACTTGTGGAAAACATTTCTTAAGGAGTTCGTTCACATACATCACAACAACTTTCTTAATGAACACACGATGAACGCAGTCAGAGAATATACACAAAATCCCAGCTTGTGTTCTAGTGCATCATCGAAACTCTGTGATCCCACTTATCCCTAGACCTAATTCATTATAATATGTTTTGAGGGAAAAAGAACAAGAAAAATGGGATCCAACAACATAAGAACTGCAATGTAAAATTGATTCTGAATCAATTTTGAGAAGTGCCAACTATTACAGAGATATCTGACTCATACGGAGTCAATTTTTCCTCAACGAGTACTCGAAACGCTCATGATGAATAAACACTTCAAAGGAACCTTTTGTAGGAAACTTATGGAAAACTTTTGTTAAGGAGTTCATTCACAAACTTCACAGGAACTTTCTTAGTGAACACTCAACGAACGTGTGCATAGAACATAAACAATGGCCCAACTTGTCCCCACTACATCATCATAAATGTGGTATCTTGCGTATCCCTAGACCTAAATGCATCTCATGTGGATACTTTAGTGAAAGATAACGGAAAAAAACAGATCCAACAAGAAAAGAACTGCTCTGTATACTTGGTTCTCAATTAGTTTTGAGCATTGTCAACTAATACAGAGATATATGACTCGTACGGAGTATGTTTTTCCAAAACAAGTACTCGAAATGCTCATATCGGCTAGTCACTTCCAAGTAACCTTTCGTAGGAAAGTTATGGAAAATGTTTCTTAAGGAGTTCGTTCACAAACTTCACCGGAACTATGTTAATGAACACTCGATGAAAGCGTTCACGGAACATACACCAAGTCCTAGCTTGTGCCCCAGTGCATCATCAGAAATATGGTCTCTCCTATATACCTAGAAATATTTGCATCCCACATTCATATTTTTATTGAAAAAAGACAGGGAAAATTGGGCCCAATAAGACAATAAATGCTCTCTAACTTGGTTCTGAATTAGTTTTGAGCAATGTCAACTCATACAGAGCCCATTTTTTCTCAACGAGTACTCGAAACTCTCATGAAGAACAGCCATTTGGCATGAACCTTTTGTAGGAAGCTTATGGAAAAAGTTTCTTATGGAGTTCGTTCACAAACTTCACAAGAACTTTCTTAATGAACACTCGAGGAGCACACTCAGGGAACATACACTATGTCCCAGCTTGAACCCTAATGCATCGTAGGAAATACGGTGTCTCACTTATCCGTAGACCTAATTGCATCTCATATGGATATTTAACGGAAAAAGAACAGAAAAATACGGATCGAACAAGACAAGAACTGCTTTATAAACCCGGTTCTGAATCAACTTTGAGTAGTGTGAACTAATACAGAGATATCTGCCCCATACAAAGTCCATTTTTCCTCAACGAGTACTCAAAATACTCATGACAACCAAACAATTCGAAGGAACCATTTGTAGGAACAATTTTGAAAACTTTTCTTAAGGTGTTCGTTCACAAACTGCGTTGGAACTTTCTTAATGAATGCTAGACGAATGCGTTCAGAGAACATACACCAAGTCCAAGCTTGTCCCCCAGTACATCTTCCGACTATGGTCTATCGCGTATCCCAAGACCTAATTGATGTCATATTGCGATCTTTAGGGAAAAATGAGAGGGAAAATGGGATCCAACAAGACAGGAACTGCTCTAGAAACTTGGTTCAGGATCAGTTTTGAGCAGTATAAACTAATATAGAGATATCGGATGCATACGAGTCAGTTCTCCCTCAACAATTACCAGAAACGCTCACGTAGAACACACTATTCACATGAAACTTTCATAGGAAACTTATGGAACATGTTTCTTAAGGAGTTCGTTCAAAAACTTGACACGAACTTTCTTAATGAACACTCGAGGAGCACACTCAGAGAACATACACCATGTCCCAGCTTGAACCCTAGTGCATCATAGGAAATACGGTCTCTCACTTATCCATAGACCTAACTGCATCTCATATGGATATTTGATGGAAAAAGAACAGAAAAATACGGATCGAACAAGACAAGAACTGCTCTATAAACTCGGTTGTGAATCAATTTTGAGTAGTGTGAACTAATACAGAGATATCTGCCCCATACAAAGTACATTTTTTCTCAACGAGTACTCAAAACACTCATGACAACCAAACAATTCAAAGGAACCGTTTGTAGGAACAATTTTGAAAACTTTTCTTAAGGTGTTCGTTCACAAACTACATTGGAACTTTCTTAATGAATGCTAGACGAACGTGTTCAAAGAACATACACCAAGTCCTAGCTTGTGCCCAAGTACATCTTCAGACTATGGTCTCTCGCATATCCTTAAACTTAATTGATGTCATAATGCGATTTTTATGGAAAATGAGAGGGAAAATCGGATCCAACAAGACAAGAACTGCTCTATAAACTTGGTTCTGGATCAGTTTTGAGCAGTATAAACTAATATAGAGATTTCTGATGCATGCGAGTCAGTTCTCCCTCAACAATTACCCGAAACACTCATGAAGAACACACAATTCACTTGAAACTTTCATAGGAAACTTACGGAACATGTTTCTTAAGGAGTTCGTTCACAATGTTCACAGGAACTTTCTTAATGAACACTCGAGGAGGACAGTCAGAGAACATACACCATGTCCCAGCTTGAACCCTAGTGCATCATAGGAAATACGGTCTCTCACTTATCCGTAGACCTAATTGCATCTCATATGGATATTTGATGGAAAAAGAACAGAAAATACGGATCGAACAAGACAAGAACTGCTCTATAAACCCGGTTCTGAATCAATTTTGAGTAGTGTGAACTAATACACAGATATCTGCCCCATACAGAGTCCAATTTTCCTCAACGAGTAATCGAAATACTCATGACAACCAAAGAATTCAAAGGAACCATTTGTAGGAATAATTTTAAAAACTTTTCTTCAGGTGTTCATTCACAAACTGCATTGGAACTTTCTTAATGAATGCTAGACGAACGCGTTCAAAGAACATACACAAAGTCCCAGCTTGTGCCCCAGTACATCTTCAGACTATGGTCTCTCGCGTATCCCTAGACCTAATTGATGTCATATTGCAAATTTTAGGGGAAAATGAGAGGGAAAATCGGATCCAAGAAGACAAGAACTGCTCTATAAAGTTGGTTCTGGATCAGTTTTGAGCAGTATAAACTAATATAGAGATATATGATGCATACGAGTTAGTTCTCCCTCAAAAATTACCCGAAACACTCATGAAGAACACAAAATTCACATGTAACTTTCATAGGAAACTTATGGAACATGTTTCTTAAGGAGTTCGTTCACAAACTTCACAGGAACTTTCTTAATGAACACTCGAGGAACACACTCAGGGAACATACACTATGTCCCAGCTTGAACCCTAGTACATCATAAGAAATACGGTCTCTCACTTATCCTTAGACCTAATTGCATCTCATATGGATATTTGATGGAAAAAGAACAAAAACCAAGTCCTAGTTTGTGCCCGAGTGCATCATCGGAACTAAGGTCTCTCGCATATACCTTGACCTAATTGCATCTCATATGGAGTTTTGTAGTGAAAAAGAACCGGAAAAATTGGATTCAACAAGACAAGAACTACTTTGCAAACTTGCTTCTCAATCAGTTTTGAGTAGTATCAACTAATACACATATATATGACTCATAGGGAGTCCATTTTTCCACAACGGGTACTCGATAATACGGAAAATCAGATCCAACAAGAAAAGAATTGCTCTACAAACTCTGTTTTTAAATCAGTTTGGAGCCATGTCAATTAATCTATAGATATCTGACTCATACAGAGTCCATTTTTCCTCAATGGGTACACAAAGCGCTCATGACGAACAACTACTTCAATGGAACCTTTTGTAGGTATCTTATAGAAATCTTTTCTTAAGGAGTTTGTTCACAAATTTCACAGGAAATTTCTTAATCAACAATCGACGAACGTGTTCACAGAACATGCACCAACTCCCAGGTCGTGACGACCAGCCACTTTGAAGGAACCATTCGTAAAGACCTTATGGAAAACTTTTCTTAAGGAGTTCGTTGACATATATCACAACAACTTTCTTAATGAACACTCGACGAACGCATTCAGAGAGTATACACAAATTCCAAATTATGCCCCAGTGCATCATCGAAATTTTTTTCTCCAACATATCCCTAGAACTAATTCATTCTAATATGTCTTTAGGGGAAAAGAACACGAAAAACAGGATCCAACAAGACAAGAACTACTATGTAAACTCGATTCTGAAAAAATTTCGAGCAGTATCAACTATTACACAAATATATGAATCATACAAAGTCTTTTTCCTCAACGAGTACTCAAAACACTTGTGACAAACAAACACTTCTAAGGAATCTTTTGTAGGAAACTTATGGATTTCGTTCGCAAACTTCCCACGAACTTTCTTAAGAAACACTCGACGAACGTGTTCACAGAACATACACTACATGAATCACACTCTTTGCCGTCTGCCATAGCACACGACAAAGGGGTGTTACACGGACGGCAAAGGTCTTTGTCGTTAGCCTCATGTCAGCAAAATTTCTACACCACCTTTCGACCGAACAATGCCTTCTTTGCCGTGTGCCTACACTATGTGGACGTCAAAGGCGTTTGCCGTCCGCCATAGGAGGAGGCAGACGGAAGAGAACTCTAGACGGCAGCCAATAGGCAACACCTCTGTTAGGTGGCTACCATAGTGTTTTCCATTGCCTATGTCAGGCTCTTTGTCATCTGACTCTCTCAGCATCGTTTGTCGTCTAATTGTTTGCAATTCTTTGTCGTCTGCCTCTCTCACACTCTTTGTCATCTACCTATCTCACACTTGTCTGCCTCTCTCAGGAACTAATACAGAGATATCTGCCCCATATAGAGTCCATTTGTTATCAATGAGTACTCGAAATACTCATGACAACTAAACAATTCAAAGGAACAGTTTTTAGGAACAATTCTGAAAACTTTTCTTAAGGTGTTCGTTCACAAACTGCATTGGAACTTTCTTAATGAATGCTAGATGAACGCGTTCAGAGAACCTACACCAAGTCCCAGCTTGTGCCCGAGTACATCTTCAGACTATGGTCTCTCGCGCATCCGTAGACCTAATTGATGGCATATGGAGATTTTTAGGGAAAAAGGAGAGGGCAAATCAGATCCAACAAGACAACAACTGCTCTATAAACTTGGTTCTGGATCAGTTTTCAGCAGTATAATCAAATATAGAGATATCTGACGCATACGAGTCAGTTCTCCCTCAACAATTACTCGAAACGCTCATGACGAACAGGAAAATACGGATCGAACAAGACAAGAACTGCTCTATAAACTCGGTTCTGAATCAATTTTGAGTAGTGTGAACTAATACAGAGATATCTGCCCCATACTGAGTCCATTTTTCCTCAATGAGTACTCGAAATACTCATGACAACCAAACAATTCAAAGGAACCGTTTGTAGGAACAGTTTTGAAAACTTTTCTTAAGGTCTTTTTTTTACCGGCTACTGTAGGGAAAACCCCCCACAGCCTTTTTTCTTTTATTCCCATATGCAAGAGTGATATGTACAAGAAGAGGTTAGAATGTACAAAGGGGATGGGTAGCTATGGATACAAACCTCAAGGAGGCAAAAAGGAAATCCATTTAAGGAGATCATCCCTGAAACTAGTCTTAATCCTATGAGCTAACAGGGAAATGTCATGGATGAAGCCGGATCTCCATTTTCTGAACCTTGGCTGCTCCTAGTGAAACACCTTGGCATTTCTAACAGTCCAGATGTTCCAACATGCAGTGAAGACCACCTCAGCAAAAAAGGGGTTGTGGAAGTCTCTCTTAGCAGCTAAAGCAGAGCTCCACATGGATTGACCCTGCCATGTGATCTGCAGGTAGGTCCAAACCCTGGTGCTGAAAAGACAGTTGAAAAATAAGTGATCTACGTCTTCTTTACCTCTGGCATGGCATAGAGCACAGAGATTAGAGCCTGAAACATTCCAGTGATGTCGTTCAAGCATGTCTTGGGCGTTGAGCCTATCCATGATGAGCGTCCAGGCAAACATCTTAATATTCATTGTACAACAGCTCCTCCAGATCCACTTTAGCAAGGTGTTTGGGGGTAATAGTGATGTGATTATGAATATAGTATCTCTTGGCTGTGTAGGCCTTAGCATCCTTACCCCATACCCATCTATCAGAGGCCTGGGGATCAATTTCCAGATCTTGAAGCAGGGAGTTGACCGAAAGTAGCTCCTGGTAAGCTTGATCAGAGAGGGGCAAGTGGAACATGGAGAGCATACCTTCATAATGAAAAGATTTAAAAACTTCCTCAGCTGTGCAGAAAGGATCAGCAACAAAGGAGAATAGCCTTTGAAATATATTAGCCACAGGCCTAGTAGAGTTTCCAACCAACCAGGAGTCAGACCAAAACAAGAAAGTGTCACCCTTGTTAGGCTGAACATATGTAACTGATCTGAACTTTTCAAGCCTTTTGCAGATATCCTTCCACCAAAATGAACCACAAAGAGCAGTTCCCTAAGGGACTATGTTATGGTAGTAAGTGTTCCAGATTAAGTGAACCCATGGGATATCAGCATGATTCAGCAATTTATCAACATTCTTGAGCAGCAGGGCTTCATTCTGGATTGCCAGATTGATAATGCCTAAACCCCCTTTATTTTTGGGTCTGCACACCAGATTCCAGGCAGCAAGAGAGGGTGCATGATCTTGCCCATTTTTCCTCCAGAGGCATTGCCTCTGAATTCTTTCAAGCTGCTTCAGTATGCCTGGTGGGATATACAGACTGCATAGGAAACAAATAGGAACAAATGACAGTGTTGAGTTTAAATATTGTAACCTTCCCCCTGGGCTAGGAAAGATGAACTAGCACTAAGTCTTCTTTCCATGTTGTCTACCAGTGGCATGAGATCGATGATTCTTGGTTTAGTTGTCCAACTGGAAGGCCAAGGTATGTGAAGGGCAAAGATCCTACTTTGCAGCCAATGGAGTCTGCTAGGTCTTGGAGGTGTTGTGGAGAAATGTTGACAGGCAGAAGGGCAGATTTGTGATAACTCACTTGTAGTCTAGTGGATTGGGAGAAAAGCAAGAGCATTTTCTTGAACTGTAACAGTTGAGTTTCATCAGCAGGGAGGATGATAAGGGTATCATCAGCATATTGGACTATAGGGAAATCCTTATCATGACAAGGGATGGGCAGCTGAATCAGTCCCTCCATCAGCAGCTTGTTAACCAAGGTCTGTAAAAAATAGCAACAATTGCAAAAAGTAGTGGGGACATGGGATCTCCCTGCCTGACCCCTTTCTTGCACATAAATTTCTTTCCATGCACACCATTGACCAAGACAGAAGAAGAGCCGAAGTTAGGAGCTCCTATACCCAAAGTATCCATTTATCATTGAATTCTTTGTGTTTGAGAATCTGAAAGATGAACTCATGTTCCACACAATCAAATACCTTTTCAAAATCCAGCTTGAGAATAACTATTGGTTTCTTGGATTGATGGCATTGATGCAGGTATTCCAGAGTCCACCCAACCCAATGTTGAATGGTTCTAGACTTGATAAAGCCATAGTGATTCTTTTGAATACACTTCATGATCTGCAACTGCAACCAGTTGGCTATCATTTTGGACAGAAACTTGAGGCCCATCCCAGTGAGGGATATTGGTCTGTAGTCTCCCACTTGCTCGGGTGATCTCCTTTTGGGAATCAAAGTAATATATGATGAATTCATGTTCTCCAGTTTAGCAGTACCAGCATGAAAGGCAGCAGCAAGTTGATAAAACTCGGGACAAATAATCGACCAACATTTCTTAAAGAAAAGGCCATTGAAACCATCAGGTCTAGGAGATTTGTCAATGGGCATTTCCTGAACAGTCTTGTCCATTTCAGACTTAGAAAAAGGTTGTGTGAGAACATCAAGACCCTCCACCTTCTGAATCAGAGATTGTAAATCAAAGGCCATGCTAATTCCAAGGGAAGTTCCCATTCTATCCTTAAAGGATGCCCAAAAGAATGCAGCAATTTGATCATGGTTAGATATGATGGATCCATCATTTAACTTGAGAGAGATTATGGAGTTCCTCCTATATCTCTCAGTTGCCATAGCATGAAAGACTTTGGTGTTTTCCTCACCAACTTTGAAAAATCTGATAGTGGCTCTCTTTTTCCAGTACAAGAACTGAAGATGCAATAGGTGCTCGAGGTGCAACTTAAAAGTGCTCGTGAAGTTAGCTTCAGGTCTGAAAAGGGGCCTTAATTCCTCAAGCTCATCCAAACATAACACAGCGTGATTGCATCTGGAGATGAAAATTTTCAGCCGGGATAACTTTGTCTGCCATCTCTTCCGAGCCTGCCTGAGATGTTTCATCTTATCCATAATGACAACAGTAATATGGGCCTTCTTAGAAGGAATGACCCAGGACTGTTGGACACACTCCATGAAGCCCTCCATTTCAAACCAGTAGATTTCAAAACGAAAGAGGTTACACTTAGGGATGGAAGTGTTGACAGTGATCACACATGGAACATGATTAGAAGCTGTCTTTGCAAGGGGGAGCACTTGTGTAAGAGGATATGAAGAAATCCAGTTGGTAGATGTGAAGAACCAGTCAAGTTGCTCAAGAAGAGGGGAATCTTGCATATTGGACCAAGTGAAAGATCTGCCCTTAATGGATAGTTCCAGTAAGCCCAGATGACCAATAATTTCATTGAAGATGAACATATCATTTACATCAGCCCAGGGAGGTTTCTGTTGTCAGGTGATCTAATGAAATTAAAGTCTCCAAGGAGCAACCAATTAGCCTCAACAGGTATATGTAGATTATATAGCCAGCTAACAAAGAGATCTCTAGATTCACCCTGACAAGGACCATAGACATTCACCAAAGTCCAGGATTCTCCAGTATGATTTGAGGTGAATGATATGATTAATCCATAAGGTGTGTGTGAGAACCCAGAATTTACTTCCAGACCCTCCTGTGTATATTTATTAACCCCAGGATCATTGTTGACAACACAACGAAATGGTATCATTGCACAATACGTAAAATCATTTTTTTACATATTGCCCTAAGGCATACATTGACAAATGTCTCATGACATTTAATACAACCAGAAAACAGCGGAAATTACAATGCGTAGCGACTCCATCTCCGCCACAGGCAGTCGATGTAGTCCAGGTGACCTCACTCCTACGAATCGCCATAGTAGTCGTAGTCATCACCTTCATCTTCATGTAACTCTGTTGTCAACAAAAGTATTGCCATGAGTACGTTATGTGCTCAACATACCTCCTTCGGAGAAGGTCCTAACAGCTACATGTGGCTTCAAAGGAAGGTTGTATGGCTCATTTGCATAAAAGCTAATTTTATTTGAAAAAATGGCATTTGGATAAAAGAAGTTCCTGATGAAAACATGTTTATATCCAGAGTAACTTTCATCAAAGTGAGGATCCTCGATCAACTCACACTCATCATAGGTTCCAATACTTGGGGCAAAGAGGGAATAAGCAAGACAGGTCCTGTATGTCAAGAAAGATTCATGTGTCGTCCTTGACCGTGGACACGGCTATTCGAATAGTTTTTACACTCTGCAGAGGTTATACACTTTACCCACACGACACAATCTCGTCTTGATACCACCAGTGGCTGCTGGTATAGTACACCATTTGGTATACCGGCAGGGAGATTGTGACGAGGTCTTTAGACTAGATCCCCCAAAGATGTGACATGCCCACCGGGTCTGGCGCACGGAACTGAGAGTATGTCCTCAAACTGGTCCCCCCATCTTTGCCGAGGATACTCTTCACAAGGCAGCTATCCCATCTGCGGTATGGCGACATCGACACCTAAGATTGACTAGCTTACTTGACCAAGCCAGTGCCCATATAGCATGTGGTTGTACTGTTTACACAATCTTCAAATCCAAGACTTATTAGGCCTCATGCGGCACGGACGACTGATTGCTCCCTTCACCTTGGGCAGCCAATCGCTCCTTCAATCATTGATTCAGCTGTCGCCCGCGCCAGTATTCAAATGGTAAGTTTCACCTAGAGTAGAAGAGGATAGAGAAGGTCACCAAGGCCAACTGGCGAGCTCAACTACAAGTTTCAAGTGTCAATGACTCAAAGTTTATTCCACAAGAACCTATAGGGTAATAAGCATGCCTAAGCATTTGTACTCTACCGGATTACTATATACTTTTACTGAGGTGTCAAATGGATAAGCAACAAGCGAATCAAGGTAGTGTGTCAATCGACACGCTAGATACAAGATTGTAAACATGCATCGTATAACCATAAAACTCAATGCAATTTATAAAACCTAGGATCAGTATGATCAAAGAAGGAGGCATGCCTTCGTTGTTGAGTCCTTCTTCAATAACATGTTTGTGTCCATGTCAAACAACGTCACTCCCTACTCATCGTAATGATAGCAAAAGAGAAACAATAAATACCAAAGCAATAACAAATCCTAATAACATCCAAAACAAAATAAGAGTGGATGAATAGCAAGATATTGATCGGATGAAGATTCCAAAATGAGGTATCATGATAGCGAAGGTGAGATATAGGAGTCAACGAAGTGATACGGTTAAGTTGAAACTGATAAAGAAGGTTTGGTGATCAAGACCAATGTTCTGATACGAATTATACTACTAACACTAGTAGTGTCCACTACACTTCAGCCAATTCTATAGGAAACTACCAAATGATAAACACAACGACAACAAACACACATGGAATGGAACCATCCTATGCATTTAACCACACAATCACAACATGACATGATAATGTAAAAGTTGAACTCAAATAAATACAATTTATAATTGTTAAAGCATTCTAACATTTGCATTACCTATATAATCATTCAAAAGAAAGTAATCTATATGACAACCAAATCAACATTATAAACTATGATAGTTAAGCAATCAAACATCACTAAATAACATGAATTGAAATGATCTAGGTCTAGCCCTAACCATACTAAACCATATATCTCCAATATGACAACCAAACATATGTCGACTACTATAACAAGTTAAACAACACATATGATCAAAGCACAACTCTACTAACATGACATATGACTCGTCCTAAGCGTATGATGAGTCATAGCAACATGTACATGCATAAAACTAGCATGAGATGAAATTTAACATATGAAAGCAACAAGTACTAGGCAACTATAACACATAAATCATCATAAAACAAGAAATATATCTTGCATGGATGATGGTTATACATGCAATAATAGATACACATGTATAACTCTAAGCATGGATGATTATCACACGATATGCTAAAGTATGATACTAGTAGAATACAACTCTCAACAATGAGATGCCTTAGTTGATATCACCTAACATGATGATCAAGAAAGGCACTATCACCAACCCTAAATACTACTTATGACATGTACAAACATGGAAGCATGCAATTAGCACATGACAATAGCATGCTAGTTATGACATATAACACTACGACATCGCATACTATGCATGTAGAGAGGTTAAACAATTGAATCATGCCATCAACAATATGAGGAAGTATACTATAATAACATAAGTAACAAGATGACATGAATTTCTATGTAGTACAACCTAAACTTGTGAATACATAGAAAAACAACTTAAGATTGATCTAATACATGAAATAACAACATCATGGCAAGATTGTACTCAAGAAAAAGAATTTATGCTTAATTAAAATATAAGAGATCATAAACTATTATCATGTAAATCTACAAAGTGAAGCCTAACCACATAATATAGTATAAACTAGCAATTTAAACACATTGTAATATATAACCAAAATATGAATTCTACTTTGAGCACGTGCTAACACGACATGGCAATCAACTAAGACAAATAAGCATACATGATCATTACAAAGAACATGTGCCACAAGAATAAATTCTATACAAATATAGGGCGGTCCATAAAACAACCAACCATGCATAATGGATAGGAAACATCTATAAAACTACATGATCAAATAGGCAATAATATCTATGCAAATAACTATAATGTAGTCACCTCCAATAACAAAGCATCTCATTTGATATCTATCATAATTAACATATGCAAAACACATGAAATAATACAACTAACCTATACTAGACATGCATGACTAAATGTTAACCGACCAAGATAAATATTTAGATAACTCTAAATATTTGTAAAGATTAAATGACAATTAACTGTACATAACAACCAATGATTAACGATGGCTTCGTTTAGCTTATAGCAACTCTAAAACAATATCAACTTACTCAAAAATCTAATGTAACATAACATGCTCATGATAACTAGTAAATAAAAAAATTAAATATAACACATATGATTAGATAAGCGCTAACCTACAACATGCCATGACTTCACACATAAACAATCACATAAGCAACATGATTGAGAAAGTATATATGGAAAAATCTAATATATTCACCATGTTAAACAAAAATAAATTAAATCAAAAGATAAATTATTCTAGCGATTAAACAAAGGAAACAATGAAAATTCTATGCAACTATAAGCATGGCGAACATTATCAAAGTTGTGTGCGCATGCACACGAGAGGACTATAAAACAAAATAAATAAATAAATAAAATCCTTACAAACATGATAATAATTCTCAACACGTGTACGTGCATATATCCTACGACTACTTACCGCATCAAAGAGAAATAACACGTGAAATAATATGTTCAACAATTTTCTAAAACTATAACCGGTAAAATAAATCTAACAAATCATTTGCCACATCAAAATTATGAGACACATAAAATGCACTCCTAGGCATAAAACGAACTTATGAACAATAACATATTCATGCAAAATTAACCGATGAATAAATTCCGTAAATCTTAACCAAACGACTACACAAATATATATATTACAATACAATTACCAAGCAAGTAATCTAGTTAATTTTATGTAACTCTTAGAACATCACACAAGTGAAAAAAAATAATGCAAGAAACTTGCACTTAGTGAAATTCCTATGTGAACCCAACAAACATGTAAAATGATATATATGCAAAATCTAAAACCACAAACGGGGTCCTCTGACCAGTTAAAATGTCTCATCTATTGATAGCTAGATCAAGCAATGAACAATAGAAAAACAATGGAAAAAGTCTATAATATTTGGTTCATGCGACGGATAGCATCGACGCGCCCAACGGCCAAACTAGGAGGAACTATGATGTCTAGGAGAAAAGACCCGTGATGTTGAGACGGTGTGCAAGAGGAATTGGATAGAGACTCACCGAGCATGAAGATACAAAGCGATGAACTCGACGAATAGTGTACGCGGACATGCATAATTCTTCGTGTGTGGTGGACGGATCGCGTTCTTTCTTTTCTGAATGGAGCTGCAGCATGGAGGAGGAGATCCAGGCGCAAGGAGTAGGATGGAGATGGTCCGAGTCATCAGAATCGCGACCTCATGTCCATGGAGCTTCGAAGTTCAGGGAGCTTTCACGGGGAGAGGAGGAATGGAATATGCATGAGCTTCCACGGAATTGGAAGAAGAGGTAGAGGGGCCTCTACTGGTGCCTTCGGTTTTGCAAACGATGAAGAGTTAGGGAATTATGGAAGGGCAGTGGACTGGCTGTAGGTTTCTTCCTGTATGTTTATATGAGCCACAGAATAGGTCCCCGTTTGCATGCACATGTGAGAGGAAGACGAAGGGGAAAATGCCCTCGTTGGAAGAGATGGTGAGTGGAGAGAATAGGAACGGAGGGAGAACTTAAGGAAAGTCCAGCCGTTTCTTTTGTTGTGTAATTGCAAATGGCTATTACTTACACGTACTTGTGAGCGTACAGAAGATGGAGAGGAAAGGCTCACTAGTTGGAAGAGATGGGCCAGATCGATCAAGCCCATGAAAAAAATTAAGATGGGAAAAATAAAAGAAAAGCAAACAAATGTGTAGCCCATTCAGTTGTAGGAAAAGATTGAGTCGGGTTGAGCCTAAAAAAATAGAGAGTAAAACACTACAGGAATCAGCTTCTTTGTCGTCTGCCATCACAGACGGCAAAGACTAAATCTCGGACGGCAAAGACTAAACAGCAGACGGCAAAGAATCTCACGGCCGGCAAAATTTCTGCGTCAGCCTACGACAGCATAGGACCTTCTTTTCCGTCTGCCCCCCCAAAGCGGACGGCAAAGCTCTTCGTCGTCAGCTTTCCTTTGGAGCCGTCGGCAAAGCGCTCGAGACGGCAGCCGACAGGCGTTCCCTCCGTTAGGGGTTAACGGAGGCTTTGCCGTCTGCCTCCCCCTTAATCTTTGCCGTCTGCCACCCCCTTTATCTTTGCCGTCTACCTCCTATTCCTCCCCCCCTCCACTCTTTGCCGCCTGCCTCCCCTTTATCTTTGCCGTCTGCCTCCTCCTCCTCCCCCTCCACTCTTTGTCGTCTGCCTCCTCCTCCCCCCTCCTCTGTGCCCTCTTCTTTGTCGTCTGCCCACCCTAGAGGCAGACGGCAAAGAGCCTATATAGACACCCCAGGATGCACAGCTGGGTGCCATGTGGCACCTTTGCCATCTGCCAACTGATGGCAGAGGTCTTTGCCATGAGCTGGCAGACGGCAAAGAGCCCATATAGTACCTGTTTTTTGTTTTATATTATTTCACAGCACATATATATATATTTGACAACACATTTATATAATTCACCACACATATATGATATATAGTTCACCACACATATACTTGCCAACACATATATATAATTCACCACACATATATGATATACATATAAATCAATGTACATCCCCATATATCGAAAGAACCAACATACAAAGTATTGCACTGTTTATCCATATATACATATACATATAGTTCGACAATGTTCATCAACTCAAATGAAAACTAGATGATATACATACAAAGTTCATCCATCGACATTGTTCAACTCCATGAATGCCAGCTTCCATGCATGTAGTATATCCAATCTACAAAAATGTTAATAAGAAAGTCAGAAGAAGACCAAAATATGATGTTTTTCAGCTAATTATGTCATTTTTAGCGGAAAACAAGCTAAGAATATAATATTCATGAGCTAACCAAGGTTCTAATGCCACTTTTAGCTTATTATGGCATTTTGGAGTTAAATGGGTAAATTAAAGCAAGGATAATATGAAAGAGGAGAAGAAAGAGGAGGAGGAGGAGAAGAAGAAGAAATCAAGAAGAAGGAGGAGAAGGACTAGAAGGTCCTTGGCCTTCTCCTCCTCCTCCTTCTCCTTCTTCTCTTATTCTTCTTATTCTTCTTTTTCTTCTTTCTTTTCATTTTGCCTATTTCTTCTCCTCTTCTGCTCTTGTTGGAGCTAAATTACCTAATTATGTCTTTTTGGAGCTAAATGGGTTAATTATCCCATTTTAGAGGAAAACAAGCTAAGTATATGATATTCATGAGCTAACCAAGGTTCTTATGCCATTTTGAGCTTATTATGGTATTTTGGAGCTAAATGGGCTAATTATGTCATTGTTGGGGAAATTAAAGCAAGGATAATATGAAAGAGGAGAATAAAGAGGAGGAGGAGGAGAAGAAGAAGAAATCAAGAAGAATGAGGAGAAGGAGGAGGAGGAGAAGGACTAGAAGGTCCTTGGCCTTCTCCTTCTCCTCCTTCTCCTCCTCCTCCTCCTCCTTCTCCTTCTTCTCTTCTTCTTCTTCTTCTTCTTCTTCTTTCTTTTCATTTTGCCTATTTCATCTCCTCTTCTCCTCTTGTTGGAGCTAAATTACCTAATTATGTCCTTGTGGGCTAAATGGGTTAATTATCCCATTTTAGAGCAAAACAAGTTAAGTATATAATATTCATGAGCTAACCAAGGTTCTTATGCCATTTTGAGCTTATTATGGTATTTTGGAGCTAAATTGGCTAATTATGTCATTGTTGGGGAAATTAAGTCAAGGATAATATGAAAGGGGAGAAGAAAGAGGAGGAGGAGGAGAAGAAGAAGAAATCAAGAAGAAGGAGGAGAAGGACTAGAAGGTCCTTGGCCTTCTCCTCCTCCTCCTCCTCCTCCTCCTCCTTCTTCTCTTCTTCTTCTTCTTCTTCTTTCTTTTCATTTTGCCTATTTCTTCTCCTCTTCTCCTCTTGTTGGAGCTAAATTACCTAATTATGTCTTTTTGGAGCTAAATGGGTTAATTATCCCATTTTAGAGGAAAACGAGCTAAGTATATAATATTCATGAGCTAACCAAGGTTCTTATGCCATTTTGAGCTTATTATGGTATTTTGGAGCTAAATGGGCTAATTATGTCATTGTTGGGGAAATTAAAGCAAGGACAATATGGAAGAGGAGAAGAAAGAGCAGGAGGAGGAGAAGAAGAAGAAATCAAGAAGAAGGAGGAGAAGGAGGAGGAGGAGGAGGAGGAGGAGAAGGACTAGAAGATCCTTGGCCTTCTCCTTCTCCTCCTCCTCCTCCTCCTTCTCCTTCTCTTCTTCTTCTTCTTCTTCTTCTTCTTCTTCTTTCTTTTCATTTTGCCTATTTCTTCTCCTCTTCTCCTCTTGTTGGAGCTAAATTACCTAATTATGTCTTTTGGAGCTAAATGGGTAAATTATCCCATTTTAGAGGAAAACAAGCTAAGTATATAATATTCATGACCTAACCAAGGTTCTTATGCCATTTTGAGATTATTATGGTATTTTGGAGCTAAATGGGCTAACTATGTCATTGTTGGGGAAATTAAAGCAAGGATATTATGAAAGAGGAGAAGAAAGAGGAGTAGGAGGAGAAGAAGAAGAAATCAAGAAGAAGGAGGAGAAGGACTAGAAGGTCCTTGGCCTTCTCCTCATCCTCCTCCTCCTCCTCCTCCTCCTTCTCCTTCTTCTCTTCTTCTTCTTCTTTTCTTCTTTCTTTTCATTCTGCCTATTTCTTCTCCTCTTCTCCTCTTGTTGGAGATAAATTACCTAATTATGTCTTTTTGGAGCTAAATGGGTTAATTATCCCATTTTAGAGGAAAACAAGCTAAGTATATAATATTCATGAGCTAACCAAGGTTCTTATGCCATTTTGAGCTTATTATGGTATTTTGGAGCTAAATGGGCTAATTATGTCATTGTTGGGGCAATTAAAGCAAGGATAATATGAAAGAGGAGAAGAAAGAGGAGCAGGAGGAGAAGAAGAAGAAATCAAGAAGAAGGAGGAGAAGGAGGAGAAGGAGGAGGAGGAGGACTAGAAGGTCCTTGGCCTTCTCCTTGTCCTCCTCCTCCTCCTCCTTCTCCTTCTTCTCTTCTTGTTCTTCTTCTTTCTCTTCATTTTACCTATTTCTTCTCCTCTTCTCCTCTTGGTGGAGCTAAATTACCTAATTATGTCTTTTTTGAGCTAAATAGGCTAATTATCTCATTTTAGAGGAAAACAAGCTAAGTATATAATATTCATGAGCTAACAAGGTTCTTATGCCATTTTGAGGTTATTATGGCATCTTGGAGCTAAATGGGCTAATTATGTTTTTTTGGGGAAATTAAAGCAAGGATTATATGAAAGAGGAGAAGAAATAGGAGGAGGAGGACAAGAATAAGAAATCAAGAAGAAGGAGGAGAAGGAGGAGGAGGAGAAGGACTAGAAGGTCCTTGGCCTTCTCCTCCTTCTCCTCCTCCTCCTCCTCCTTCTCCTTGTTCTCTTCTTCTTCTTCTTATTATTTTTTTCTTTTTTCCTATTTCTTCTGCTCTTCTCCTCTTCTTGGAGCTAAATTACCTAATTATGTCTTTTTGGAGCTAAATGGGCTAATTATCTCATTTTATAGGAAAACAAGCTAAGTATATATTATTCATGAGCTAACCAAGGTTCTTATGCCATTTTGAGGTTATTATGGCATTTTGGAGCTAAATGGGCTAATTATGTCTTTTTGGGGAAATTAAATCAAGGATAATATGAAAGAGGAGAAGAAAGAGGAGGATGAGAAGAAGAAGAAGAAATCAAGAAGAAGGAGGAGAAGGAGGAGAAGGAGGAGGAGGAGAAGGACTAGAAGGTCCCTGGCCTTCTCCTCCTTCTCCTCCTCCTCCTCCTCCTTCTCCCTCTTCTCTTCTTCTTCTTATTTTTCTTTTCATTTTTCCTATTTATTCTCCTCTTCTCCTCTTCTCCTCTTCTTGGAGCTAAACTACCTAATTATGTCTTTTTGGAGCTAAATGGGCTAATTGTCTCATTTTAGAGGAAAACAAGCTAAGTATATAATATTCATGAGCTAACCAAGGTTCTTATGCCATTTTGAGCTTATTATGGTATTTTGGAGCTAAATGGGCTAATTATGTCATTGTTGGGGAAATTAAAGCAAGGACAATATGGAAGAGGAGAAGAAAGAGCAGGAGGAGGAGAAGAAGAATAAATCAAGAAGAAGGAGGAGAAGGAGGAGGAGGAGGAGAAGGACTAGAAGATCCTTGGCCTTCTCCTTCTCCTCCTCCTCCTCCTCCTTCTCCTTCTCTTCTTCTTCTTTCTTTTCATTTTGCCTATTTCTTCTCCTCTTCTCCTCTTGTTGGATCTAAATTACCTAATTATGTCTTTTGGATCTAAATGGGTAAATTATCCCATTTTAGAGGAAAACAAGCTAAGTATATAATATTCATGACCTAACCAAGGTTCTTATGCCATTTTGAGCTTATTATGGTATTTTGGAGCTAAATGGGCTAACTATGTCATTGTTGGGGAAATTAAAGCAAGGATAATATGAAAGAGGAGAAGAAAGAGGAGTACGAGGAGAAGAAGAACAAATCAAGAAGAAGGAGGAGAAGGACTAGAAGGTCCTTGGCCTTCTCCTCATCCTCCTCCTCCTCCTCCTCCTCCTTCTCCTTCTTCTCTTCTTCTTCTTCTTCTTCTTCTTCTTCTTCTTTCTTTTCATTTTGCCTATTTCTTCTCCTCTTCTCCTCTTGTTGGATATAAATTACCTAATTATGTCTTTTTGGAGCTAAATGGGTTAATTATCCCATTTTAGAGGAAAACAAGCTAAGTACATAATATTCATGAGCTAACCAAGGTTCTTATGCCATTTTGAGCTTATTATAGTATTTTGGAGCTAAATGGGCTAATGATGTCATTGTTGGGGCAATTAAAGCAAGGATAATATGAAAGAGGAGAAGAAATAGGAGGACGAGGAGAAGAAGAAGAAATCAAGAAGAAGGAGGAGAAGGAGGAGAAGGAGGAGGAGGAGGAGGACTAGAAGGTCCTTGGCCTTCTCCTTGTCCTCCTCCTCCTCCTCCTTCTCCTTCTTCTCTTCTTGTTCTTCTTCTTTCTCTTCATTTTACCTATTTCTTCTCCTCTTCTCCTCTTGGTGGAGCTAAATTACCTAATTATGTCTTTTTTGAGCTAAATAGGCTAATTATCTCATTTTAGAGGAAAACAAGCTAAGTATATAATATTCATGAGCTAACAAGGTTCTTATGCCATTTTGAGGTTATTATGGCATCTTGGAGCTAAATGGGCTAATTATGTCTTTTTGGGGAAATTAAAGCAAGGATTATATGAAAGAGGAGAAGAAATAGGAGGAGGAGGACAAGAATAAGAAATCAAGAAGAAGGAGGAGAAGGAGGAGGAGGAGAAGGACTAGAAGGTCCTTGGCCTTCTCCTCCTTCTCCTCCTCCTCCTCCTCCTTCTCCTTCTTCTCTTCTTCTTCTTCTTATTATTTTTTTCTTTTTTCCTATTTCTTCTGCTCTTCTCCTCTTCTTGGAGCTAAATTACCTAATTATGTCTTTTTGGAGCTAAATGGGCTAATTATCTCATTTTATAGGAAAACAAGCTAAGTATATATTATTCATGAGCTAACCAAGGTTCTTATGCCATTTTGAGGTTATTATGGCATTTTGGAGCTAAATGGGCTAATTATGTCTTTTTGGGGAAATTAAAGCAAGGATAATATGAAAGAGGAGAAGAAAGAAGAGGATGAGAAGAAGAAGAAGAAATCAAGAAGAAGGAGGAGAAGGAGGAGAAGGAGGAGGAGGAGAAGGACTAGAAGGTCCTTGGCCTTCTCCTCCTTCTCCTCCTCCTCCTCCTCCTTCTCCTTCTTCTCTTCTTCTTCTTATTTTTCTTTTCATTTTTCCTATTTATTCTCCTCTTCTCCTCTTCTCTTCTTCTTGGAGCTAAACTACCTAATTATGTCTTTTTGGAGCTAAATGGGATAATTGTCTCATTTTAGAGGAAAACAAGCTAAGTATATAATATTCATGAGCTAACCAAGGTTCTTATGCCATTTTGAGCTTATTATGGTATTTTGGAGCTAAATGGGCTAATTATGTCATTGTTGGGGCAATTAAAGCAAGGATAATATGAAAGAGGAGAAGAAAGAGGAGGAGGAGTAGAAGAAGAAGAAATCAAGAAGAAGGAGGAGAAGGAGGAGAAGGAGGAGGAGGAGGAGGACTAGAAGGTCCTTGCCCTTCTCCTTGTCCTCCTCCTCCTCCTCCTTCTCCTTCTTCTCTTCTTGTTCTTCTTATTTCTCTTCATTTTACCTATTTCTTCTCCTCTTCTCCTCTTGGTGGAGCTAAATTACCTAATTATGTCTTTTTTGAGCTAAATAGGCTAATTATCTCATTTTAGAGGAAAACAAGCTAAGTATATAATATTCATGAGCTAACAAGGTTCTTATGCCATTTTGAGGTTATTATGGCATCTTGGAGCTAAATGGGCTAATTATGTCTTTTTGGGGAAATTAAAGCAAGGATTATATGAAAGAGGAGAAGAAATAGGAGGAGGAGGACAAGAATAATAAATCGAGAAGAAGGAGGAGAAGGAGGAGGAGGAGAAGGACTAGAAGGTCCTTGGCCTTCTCCTCCTTCTCCTCCTCCTCCTCCTCCTTCTCCTTCTTCTCTTCTTCTTCTTATTATTTTTTTTTCTTTTTTCCTATTTCTTCTGCTCTTCTCCTCTTCTTGGAGCTAAATTACCTAATTATGTCTTTTTGGAGCTAAATGGGCTAATTATCTCATTTTATAGGAAAACAAGCTAAGTATATATTATTCATGAGCTAACCAAGGTTCTTATGCCATTTTGAGGTTATTATGGCATTTTGGAGCTAAATGGGCTAATTATGTATTTTTGGGGAAATTAAAGCAAGGATAATATGAAAGAGGAGAAGAAAGAGGAGGATGAGGAGAAGAAGAAGAAATCAAGAAGAAGGAGGAGAAGGAGGAGAAGGAGGAAGAGGAGAAGGACTAGAAGGTCCTTGGCCTTCTCCTCCTTCTACTCCTCCTCCTCCTCCTTCTCCTTCTTCTCTTCTTCTTCTTCTTTTTCTTTTCATTTTTCCTATTTATTCTCCTCTTCTCCTCTTCTCCTCTTCTTGGAGCTAAACTACCTAATTATGTCTTTTTGGAGCTAAATGGGCTAATTGTCTCATTTTAGAGGAAAACAAGCTAAGTATATAATATTCATGAGCTAACCAAGGTTCTTATGCCATTTTGAGGTTATTATGGCATTTTGGAGCCAAATGGGATAATTATGTCTTTTTGGGGAAATTAAAGCAAGGATAATATGAAAGAGGAGAAGAAATAGGAGGAGGAGAAGAAGAAGAAGAAATCAAGAAGAAGGAGGAGAAGGATGAGAAGGAGGAGGAGGAGAAGGACTAGAAGGTCATTGGCCTTCTCCTCCTCCTCGTCCTCGTCCTCCTTCTCCTTCTTCTCTTCCTCTTCTTCTTCTTTCTTTTCATTTTTCCTATTTCTGCTCCTCTTCTCCTCTTCTCCTCTTCTTGGATCTATATTACCTAATTATGTCTTTTTGGAGCTAAATGGGCTAATTATCTCATTTTAGAGAAAAACAAGCTAAGTATATAATATTCATGAGCTAACCAAGGTTCTTATGCCATTTTGAGGTTATTATGGCATTTTGGAGCTAAATGGGCTAATTATGTCTTTTTGGGGAAATTAAAGCAAGGATAATATGAAAGAGGAGAAGAGAAACTTACCGTAGTGGTCATCAAGGAGGAGAAACACCACGGTTGCTCGCGGCGGCTTCGTTTGGAGACGGTTGCCCTGGAGAAGGGTCGTGCGATGCCGCTCGGGAGTTATTCTGCAGAAAATATATTTTGCAATGTCTCAGTTAGCATGATTACACTCAATTATTAATACTAGTTTATAATGAAACTCACCGTGCCAATCGAAGAGAAGACGGGCATCGGCGGAGGGACTTGACCGCTCTTCTCGCACATACCCTGAAGAGTGGGTCGTATTAGTTAGTAATGAAACAAACATTACACACATGATTTGGCTAATGTGAAAAAAAACATACCACAAAAAGATCGTACAGGGCCTGTTGACCCTCCTCATTCCGGGCCCTCTCCTCCTCAAGCAATCGTGTCGTGGTCTGGTCCCTCTCATCAAGAGCAGCCTGAAGAGCAACCTGGCTTGCCAATCTCTCTTTCTCAAGAGCAGCCTGGTTTGCCGCTCTCTTTTTCTAAAGAGCAACCTGAAACACCTTTCCTCTTTACCACAGTAATGATCTATGGTGACACACATAATGAAATGGATGAAAGTGTTCTTAGTCCATACAACTAACCACGATGGCAAGTTCGATTGGCCGTGGACGACGCGTTATCTCAGGACAGCTGCTCGACTGGCGCGCCTTGATCTCCGGAAGAGTGAGTGGACAACATACTATCCCATCTCCAATGGCTATCGAGCCATGGGGCCTCCGGCCACCAGATATCATCACCAGCTCTGGATCTAAAGGTTCCTGGCTAGGGTTAAAGTCATCACCTTTCGTAGCCTTCCCCGCGTCCCTGTATGCCACGAGCTTCTGGTGGGATGATATGTTGGTGAAGTTATTGGGATCATCCAGGTCAGACTCAGAGAATTCCTTCGCCTTCTTGTACGAGGCAGTATGGGCCATGCCATAAATGTCGTACAAGTGTGGCATTTCAGTCTTATTGTGATGCGCCTAAAAGAGAGGAACAAAATATTAGCATCAAGAATGAATTGCATGAATCATGAAGCAAATCACATACCCAGTTTCGTCCAAACTGAAGTAAGTTGGTGCTGCCTTGATGGTGTGGCACACCAACCATTTGGCTACGCCGATCCTTCGCATTCTCGTCGACGGCTCGCCAGCTGCGTGTGCACCACTCATCAACCAACGCCTCCCAACAATCCATCTTATCCGCACACCATCTCGGGGGCACCTGTAAGTTATTAGAAAGAATTTTCAGCACTACGCCTATGAATGAAATCAAGAAAACTACATAGAAGGACTTAAGAATAGGTAATTACCTTCATGTATTGCTCCTTCTTCAGAAACTTTCCGCGGCAATCCTTCTTCTCCTTCTTAATACCATGCGTGGCGTAGTAATCTCGAATAGCCTGCGGCCGTGCCTCGTGGCGCAAGTTCTGTAGTAACCGCCTACACTCGGCCTCGAGAACCCTGGCCGCCGCCTCCTCATATCCATCCCCACACCTATAGAAGGTCTGCAATCAAATGTGAAAACACCGATTAGTACCATAATTAGCTATATAGTTAATTTTAGATTCTGTAAAAGGATAATTTACCCAAAAGCTCTTGATCACCATCTCGGCCCTCGTGTGGCACAAGACACCATCTATAATATCCTCCGGCGGGGCTTGCGCAGCCTGGTAGTGCTCCCAGGTAAATCCTAGTGTAGGAACCTGACCCTCACCAGGCAACGTGACAAACCCCGGGAAATTTGTCCGACAAAGCACACCAAGGACGGAGTTCGGCCTGCGGACTCCAAGAGAGTGTACCCATCCCCTGCAGTATGATAAGGTCAACGCATTAGATATTTGAACAAACTTGAAGGCAAAAGCTAAAAAAAGGGTAAATGTACTTACCAATCTCCTTCAGGTTTAATCACAGGCCTCTGCTCGTGGGTAGTCGGGGCGACCGGGAGACGTGTACTACCACGCTTGTACACAGTGGCCCCGTCCACCTGCACATCGCCCTCACTATCCGTAAGCTCATCCCCGCCATCCCCGCCCCCTGAGCCACCCGGACCCTCGGTCCAATCCGGCAACTCGGTACGATCCGGCCAGGTCTCCCATCCGGGCCTCTCCACGTCGGGTGAAGCCTCCAGAACCGTAGTCTCCTCCGGCTGCTCCTGGGCCGAATGCACCTCGACCCGAGGCTGCTCCTGGACCGGAGTCTCATGGGACGAATGCCCGTCAACAACAGGCTCCTGGAATGGAGTCCCCGTAGCCTCCTCCGCAAACGGGTCGACCATACTAGTCCTATGCTCGGGTGAATGAGCTGGTGGTGGTGGCGAGGACGGCTCAACAGTCCTCCTGGATCTTCAGCGGCCACCACCTCTCCCTGTACCCTTCCCCTTCTTCCCTACCCGACCAACACCTCTTCCAGTGGGCAATGCCGCCGACAAAGAAGAACCCACGGGTGGTGTCGACAGACTGTCTGCCAAGGCTCTACGGAGAGATAGGGTGGAAGGGAAGTACCACCCCTCGTGCGGGGTGCCTGGGAAGAACCCGTCGAGCGATTTGGACCAGTGCCCACCATCTTTCCACACCTGGTGACCTGCCATGATAAAGATTAAAAGAAATTAGTACAACATAAAAAATTTGAATAACTGACATGAATAATAATATGTACATGAATAATAAAGATTAAAAAATATATAACTTAAGTTGTGAATCTTACAAACTAATAATCATCATCATCAATAGATGCATCATCATCATCACTATCACGCATGTCTTCATGAATGACGTGCTCGTCGGGTTCAACGGCGTGAAGTTGTGAAAGGTCTTCCTTTAATCGTTGAAGCATTGACAGGTCATCCGCATCAGTAACCTCTACGAGTTCCAGGTCTTCTGGTTCCGGCTCAGGGCTCGAGTCGGATTCATTGTCGCTGTCTACTTCCATGTTCTTGGGTGAAGCACGGCGGTTCTTGAAACGTTTCTTGGAAAGACGTGTTTCTTGGAAGAATTCTCCATCATATGTGTCTGGGTTAATGCGAGGTTCATAACCCTGTTCATTTGGGAGAGGTGGTCTGATATGTGGCGGCACTTCATAAACAACATACCAACCTTCCAAATTCTTATCCGTTTGGCATGCCCACGGTAGATAGAAAACTTGGGTCGCCTGTTGAGCCGTAATATAGACATCGGGAACATCTAAATGGGTGTTTGGATTGATTTCGACTAGTCCTATATGTTCATGAGTCCTTCTAGTCTTTTTCGGCTGGAACCAATAACATTTGAAGACTAGGACGTTCGGTGGGTTTTCACCATAGAATTGAAGTTCATAAATTGCTTCAACTCTTCCATAATACTCGATAACACCTTCGCCGATAGCAGAGACACCACAATTTGTAGATTTCCGGTCGGGCATAGATAGCTCTTTGCCAAAGGTACGAAAGAGATACCCGTTGATGTTGTATTTCTCAAATGAACGGACCTTATAGTCAAAACCATTAGCGCTTGTCTCAATTCAACGTCCATAGACTCTGAATTAGCCTACAAGTTTAATATGAAACGGTTGTTGCATTAGCCGCAAGTTAGACCAAGAATGAAATGGTCCATTATAGATAATTACCGTTTGTTTGAACCAAGAGATGAAACCGGGATAGCCGCCTCCTGTCTTTGACAGAAGCTCATAATCTTCGACGGAATCATTTTCGATCACCGCTCCATCCGAGAATTTGACGATGTAACGGTTGTTTGAAATATTCGGGAATAAGAGCAGTTCAAATGAATTAGAAGTTACGGGAAAATGTGCCGAGACCTCACTCGATGTACGGCCACACTTCTGTTAGGTTGTTGAAGATATACAACGAAATGTTCCGCCATTCTTCGACATCCAATGTTATTGGTTTCGTAGCACCGGTTGGTGCGAGCTTCCCTTTGAATAGCCTGAGGTTGGAACCACCTTTTTTAGGGTCTGCATCATTGTGTCGAGGCTTCGGATTATGCAAATGATGATTTTTGGCTTCGTAGTGTGCTGTCACAAAGTTTGCCACCTCCTCAGTAATGAATGCCTCAGCCATCGATGCTTCAATTCTACGCTTATTTTTACATTTAGCTCGAAGGATCTTCTTCATCCTCTCAGTTGCATAGCACCAACGATCTTGCACGGGCCCACCCAATCTTGCCTCGGTCGGTAGATGTAAAATCAAATGCTGCATTGGATTAAAGAAGCCCGGTGGAAAGATCTTCTCTAACTTGCACAACAACTCCGGTGCAAACTCCTCGATGTCTTCTACCACGCCAGGCAACAATTCTTTCGCACAAAGAACACGGAAGAAATAGCTCAGCTCCGCGAGTACTAGCCATTCATCCTCAGGAATAAAGCCACGCAACATCACCGGCATCACCCTCTCTAGCCATATGTGCCAATCATGACTCTTGAGACCAAAGATTTTTAATTTTTCAAGACTCGCTCCCCTCTTTAGATTCGCTGCATACCCATCGGGGAACATCAAGTGCATTTTGACCCACAAGATAATTTCCCTCATAGCTGGCCTTCCAAGATTGAACCAGGCCTTTGGCTTCGACCACTTCTGCTTTCCTTTTCCTTCTCGCATGTTTTGTAACGGTCTATGACATAGTGTCTCTTGATCGACTCTAGCCTTAATATTATCCTTTGTCTTCCCATCTATGTCGAACAATGTACCAAAAATAGCCTCTCCGATATTCTTTTCAGTGTGCATCATGTCGATATTGTGTGGAAGAAGGAGGTCTTATAAGTAAGGCAGATCCCAGAAGCATGGCTTGTGAGTCTAGGCGTGTTTTGAATTATACCCCTTGAAATACCCTAGACGCTCTGGATCAGGCTCGAGGGCGTCTAACTGATCCAGGATCTATTGGCATGTGAACGCAGGTGGTGCCAAGTTTTTGAAAACTTTACCTTTGGTAAAGTTCTTCTTGTCTTTTCTGAACTGATGGTCAGGATCCTTCCGACCCTCCTGCAACCAATGAGACTGAAGAGATGCCTTGCATTGGGGGCACGGGAACCTTCCATGCACACACCATCCAGAGAATAGCGCATACGCTGGCAAGTCATGCATAGAGTACATGTACCACACATGCATTTTGAAGTTTTCTTTTCTAGCGGCATCGTATGTCTTGACCCCATTATCCCAAGCTTCTTCCAATTCATCCTTAAGCGGTTGTAGGTACACATTCATATTCTTCCCCGGATAATTGGGCCCTGGAATTATCAACGTCAGAAATATGTTCTTTGTTTGCATAATCTGCCCGAGGGGGATATTGAGTGGAATGAAAAATACAGGCCAACAATTGTATTGGGTTGCCGTCATGCCGAAGGGATTAAAACCATCCGTGGTGGCGCAGACTCGTGGATTCCTTGGATCTGCCGCTTTATCCTGATGCAATCCATCGAAATGTTTCCACGCTTCCCCATATGATGTGTGTACCATCATCTTATTCTCATCCGCATCTAGTCCGGTTCTTTTGCCCAATTTGTGCCATGTCATCTGTCTGGCTGTCTCTTCGACCATGAAAAGACGTTGAAATCTTGGTACGATTGACATATACCAAAGAACACTAACTGCGATTTTGGTTTGCCTCTTCTCACCCATACCGTTGTCTACCACAAGATACCTGCAAGACTCGCAATTGGGACAATAGTCCAAGTGTGCATACTCCTTCCTAAATAAGACACATCCATTCTCACATGCATCTATCTTCTCATAGGGCATCTTAAGTACACGAAGTATTTTGTCCGACTAGTACAGGTTTGCAGGCATGACATGGCCTTTGGGTAGGAAACATCCAAATAGTGTCATCATCGCATCGTAGCATTCTCTTCCCAAGTTGAACTGAGCCTTCAGAGCCATTACTTGTGCAATTCCATCCAGCTGACAGAGCTCAGTGTGCTCATGGAGAGGACGTTTTGAAGAATCCAACATTTCATAAAAGGCCTTTGCAGAGTACTCCATCTCATCTTCCGAATCTCGAGCATCATCAAAGTCTTGCACCATGTCTTCGATCCCGGTACCATGCTCGTCCGTGCGGCGACGGACCACCTCAGCTCTTGTGCGTTGTATAGACTCACCATGAAATGTCCACACCGTATAATTAGGCTTAAAACCCCTCCTCTGCAGGTGTTTAATCATTACAGCCTCTGTTGTCTTTTTATAGTTGTCGCATCCAGGACAGGGGCAACAGTTTCTTTCCTCGCCATTTGCGAATGCGGCTTTCACAAATTCCTTTGTTTTTACAAACCATTCTTTCGTCATCTCTTTCTGACTAGGGTGACCGTTATACATCCACGCACAATAACTCATCTCGCGTAGCTACTAAAGACAGAAGAAATATATTTATATATAATTTATCATTTATATTCATCGGTTAATCAGGTTCGCCATTTTTATTACGTCCAGGCAACCTACACGCTAATAGGTAAAGATAGGTCCTAATCCCACCCGAGTATGTGTAGATTGGGTTCGTTTTCCCATGCTCTGCTCCGGATCCAATGCAAAATTTCGGCAGCACCTCCCCACTGTTCTTCGGATACACGTCTCCGCAATAAATAGAGAGGATGTGCATTCGGAGAACAACGGGGGAGGCACTGATGAAATTCCGCATCGGATCCAGAGTACAACATATGGGAAAACGAACCCAATCTACACATACTCGGGCTGTCCATGGATAATGTTGGACAATTCGAAAGGATGGTGGTTATAAATATGCAAAGACATGCATATTTATAGATGTCGCCCTTTCGAACGGGAGACACATACTGGTCACGCATACTTATAAATTAATTGAATTACCTAAATCTAGAAAGTTTCATCCGGAAACCGAGCCACAGTAAATGAAGGGGCGGGGAGGAGATGAAATTTGTACTGACCCACGAATGCAGGGGCGGAGCTCGTACAACGCACGGGCAGGTCTTCGCACAGCAGACCTCACAGCGACGAGACAACTATCACATGTAAATCCACCCGATCAGCACAAATATTCCAATTATGTCATTTTAGAGGAAAACAAGCTAAGTATATAATATTCATGAGCTAACCATGGTTCTTATGCCATTTTTAGCTTATTATGGCATTTTGGAGCTAAATGGGCTAATTATGTCATTGTTGGGGAAATTAAAGCAAGGATAATATGAAAGAGGAGAAGAAAGAGGAGGAGGAGGAGAAGAAGAAGAAATCAAGAAGAGGGAGGAGAAGGAGGAGGAGGAGAAGGACTAGAAGGTCCTTGGCCTTCTCCTCCTCCTCCTCCTCCTCCTCCTCCTCCTTCTCCTTCTTCTCTTCTTCTTCTTCGTCTTCTTCTTTCTTTTCATTTTGCCTATTTCTTCTCCTCTTCTCCTCTTGTTGGAGCTAAATTACCCAATTAAGTCTTTTTGGAGCAAAATGGGTTAATTATCCCATTTTAGAGGAAAACAAGCTAACTATATAATATTCATGAGCTAACCAAGGTTCTTATGCCATTTTGAGCTTATTATGGTATTTTGGAGCTAAATGGGCTAATTATGTCATTGTTGGGGAAATTAAAGCAAGGATAATATGGAAGAGGAGAAGAAAGAGGAGGAGGAGGAGAATAAGAAGAAATCAAGAAGAAGGAGGAGAAGGAGGAGAAGGAGGAGGACGAGAAGGACTAGAAGGTCCTTGGCCTTCTCCTTCTCCTCCTCCTCCTTCTCCTTCTTCTCTTCTTCTTCTTCTTCTTCTTTCTTTTCATTTTGCCTATTTATTCTCCTCTTCTCCTCTTGTTGGAGCTAAATTATCTAATTATGTCTTTTTGGAGCTATATGCGCTAATTATCCCATTTTAGAGTAAGACAAGCTAAGAATATAATATTCATGAGCAAACCAAGGTTCTTATGCCATTTTGAGCTTATTATGGCATTTTGGTGCTAAATGGGCTAATTATATCATTGTTGGGGAAATTAAATCAAGGATAATATGAAAGAGGAGAACAAAGAGGAGGAGGAGGAGAAGAAGAAGAAATCAAGAAGAAGGAGGAGAAGGAGGAGAAGGAGGAGGAGGAGAAGGACTAGAAGGTCCTTGGCCTTCTCCTCCTCCTCCTCCTCCTCCTCCTCCTCCTCCTCCTCCTCCTTCTTCTTCTTCTTCTTCTTCTGCTTCTTCTTCTTCTTCTTCTTCTTTCTTTTCATTTTGCCTATTTCTTCTCCTCTTCTCCTCTTGTTGGAGCTAAATTACCTAATTATGTCTTTTTGGAGCTAAATGGGTTAATTATCCCATTTTAGAGGAAAACAATCTAAGTATATAATATTCATGAGCTAACCAAGGTTCTTTTCTTCTTCTTCTCTTCCTCTCCTATTTTTCTTGTTCTTGTTCTTGTTCTTCTTCTTCTTATTATTATTTTCTTTTTTCTTTTTTCCTCTTATTCTTCTCTTCCTCTCGTATTTTTCTTCTTCTTCTTCTTCTTCTTCTTCTTATTTTCTTTTTTCTTTTTTCCTATTATTCTTCTTCTCCTTCTTCTTCTTTTCTTCTTCTTCTCCTCCTCCTCCTCTAGCTCTTCTTCTTCTTCTCCTCCTTTTTTCTTCTTCTACTTATTCTTCTTCTTTTACTTTTTCTTATTTTCTTCTACTAAACAGGAAACTAACCTAAGACTAAACATAAACGTAAACTAAACTAAAACTAAACCTAAACTAAAACTAAACCTAAGCCAAAGCAAACCTAAAACCTATAACTAATTAAACAAAACTATTACCAAAAAAGCTAAAAAACTGACCTCGATCCGGTGGCGCAGGGAGGAGAGGCGCGGGGAGGAGGACCGCAGGGGGGAGGGGCCGAGGAGGGCGTGGGGAGGAGGGCCGCAGGGGGGAGGGGCGCGAGGAGGAGAGGCGCGGGGAGGAGGGCCGCAGGGTGAGGGGTGCGAGGAGGGCGTGGGGTGGCGTGGCGGCGGCGATGCTGGGGTGGGCTGGCGGCGCTGGGTGGGGTGGGGCGGTGACGTTGGGATGGGGTGGGGCGGCGGTGCTGGGGTGGGGCGGCGGCGCTGGGGTGGGGTGGCGTCAGCGGCGCTGGGGGGTGGAGGTTGCGGTGGAGAGAGAGGGGAGAGAGAGTGGGGGAGAGGGTGGGCAGGATGGCCGTTAACGTTAGGGGTCCATCCCCTTTGCCGTCTGCCGCGGACGGCAAAGTTAGTTAGGCAGACGACAAAGGGGTGGGGTGGGCGGGGTGGGGTGGGGAGAGAGGAGAGGTGGGGTGGGATAGGTTTGCCGTCTACCTTCACTACCTTTGCCGTCTGTTCACGGACGACAAAGCCCTAGCCGATGGCAAATATTCTTTTTACCATCAGTGAGCCCTTTACCGTCCGCTTTACGTCAGCTGACGGCAAAGAGGGTCTTTGCCATCAGCCAGCAGACGGCAAAGCCCTGGCTGATGGCAAATTACTGTTTTCCAGTAGTGAAAAGATTTGACCTTTTACGTGGATGAAACAAAGTAATATACACACATAAAACAAATATGATTGAGGTGGGGAAATTCTGTCCGGAGTTTAATTGACGAAAATAATTGATTTTCCTTCGAGGAAAATATAGAGAATTAGCAGAAGCTCGAACAGATATCAAACGAAATCTAGAAAACCCAAGAAAAAATCAGATGCACATAACTAAATATGCTCACAATAAAATCCAAGTAAAAGTAGAGAACAAAACATCAATTTAAATTTAAGTTGGTATTTAATCTAATTAAGATCTCCAAACTATAAAACTTAATTCCCGCTTTTATGAAAATATAAAACAAACGAAATTTTCTTGCCCTGATTTTTGAAAAACTTTTCTCAAACATTCCGAGAATCGGGATGTTATAGTGTGCATTCCACTAATAGACCAGTAAGAATGTATGAGTTCCAGACTGTGATAAGCCCCCAGATGCTCCCCTGGAGGGGGAGTAAGCAAACTGATCAAAACGTTTAGGACGGAAACACTGGACTGTTCGGAAATCAATAGACTGCATTTTGGTTTCTTGCAAGCACACAACGGCAGCCATGCTCTCATCAATCTTGTTACAAACCGCACTTTGTCTATGGTCCGAATTTATGCCACGCACATTCCAACACAGCACACGCCAACTTGCCGTAGAACGACTCTCCATTGGACAATAATATAAAGCAAAAGCAGGGGTATGTAATAGCCCTTGCAACCAAGGTTCAGTTAACCAAAAGACAGAGCAAACAGTAATCGGACAGTACATGGATCCAGTAGAAAAACAAATTAACATAAGAAGACTAAACATCTACAGATGATGGCTTGGAATCAGCTGGATATTCCATAAGACGATCCACAGTCAGCTTCTCAGGGGCGATGCTAAGCGTCTGCCCGACAGCCTGAATCACCGGCATAGGAGTGGAAGGATGAATTTTCTCTTGTGGATCAGCAGACTCCTACGCTGGAGAAGGCATTGGCTTGGCCTTGGGCTTCCTCTTCTTAGGGACATGCACCGGCAGCTCCTGCAAAACCGGTTTGAAGGCATCCCGCTTGATGGAGCCGCGAGTGCATCGTCGAACAGAGGAGTCGACGACAGGCGTGGCCTTCTTACGGTCCCTTTCTTCATCGGAGCAGGAGATTGAAAGGAGAAGGAGTCCTCTGCAGATGAAGAGGGGCTGACTGGGATTACCTCGTCCAAAGAGAGTGGGGTGCTTGCTGGCTCTGCTGGCGGCAGCTCTGAGGCAGCACTATCAAAAGCCACCGCCCAGGATCGCTTGGCAATCACAATGGGCGTCACCATTGGCATCTGCAGCTGGCGAGGGACGTGCATGGTGGTGGCAACTCCCATGAGAGTACCGACGGCAGAGCAGGCCCATAAAAAACCCTTGCAGCCCCAACAAAAAAGATTGTCAGACTGAACCTGCGGGGGCTTGTACGGGACGATCGCCGGAGGATTGTCGTCTTGCGCCTCATCCTCCCCCTGCACTTCTTCTTCCGGCTCAGCAGCAGGAGCCTGGACAACAGGTGCCACTTCAGCATCAGGAGCAGCAGGGTCAGCAGCCACTATCGCATCCAAGTTCGGAACAGGGGGAGCAAGATCAGCAACGTCCGCCTCAATGTCACCCTGGGGCTGTGGGTCTAAATCCACAAGCTCATGAACCGAGTCGGAAGAAGAAGGACTCGGTTGATCAATAACCATGGACTCCTGGTCTTGAGCAGGAGCAGCAGGTGGTGCTTCTGGGCCGCCTCATGCTCTCATCCTCGTCATCAGCATTTGTCGCCGGCGGCCCCCAACCACCTTCATCAGCAGAAGCAGGTACCACTGGTTCAGGTTCAGGGGGTGGCGGCACTGCATTCCAGCCCAAAGCAGGGTATGGGGGCACAACAAACAGAAGATTGTCATTGACAATGTGGCCAGGAAGTGGGTGAGGGTTGCCATTGAGGGGCATAGGATCCTCGTCGTTGGGCAGGAGTTCAGCAGGCGCCGCCCCCAGGATGTAGACAGGTGCAGACCAGGACACCTTCGTCCCACCCCAAGCAGCATATTCTGAGAAGCTGATGCTGCGAGGTACTAGCCGATCATCCGGGAAAGATGCAAACACAATGGAGCGAACCAAGTAGGGATCATCGCTGACCCAATGATGGAACTCTCCGAAGGTGTTGACTGCAGCCCGCAAGTCTTCAGTATTGCGGAAATCCAGAGGGACACCTCTGCCGAAGACCCTATTGTCCTCGGAAGCAAACACCATGATCGTGCCGCATGAAGCGAACCACATTGTTGTGAGCTAGTTCCTGCGGAACCATCTGTACCGCAGTGAAGCTTTCTGCCGCATCCCGAAGTTCAAACAACCCCACGCCCTCGATCCATGGCTGGGCTGATCGAACATGAAGTCCTCTATGAAGAAGAAGAGTGGCCACCTCTTTCCGTACCTCGACCAAGTTATCTGCCGGGGGTGCAGGGTGGACCTCAGAAATGACGAAGCACTCATGACGCGTGGTGATGGGGACGGCAGGCATGGTGTAAGTCCGAGGCAGCCGGTCGGGACCGGCATCAATGATGTTGTGGCCCGGCGGGAGGAAGAATTCCGGATCAAGCTCAAAGTTCGCCATTGTGGGAGGAGGCGGCAGCGTGGTAGGCGGTGTCTCGGAGGGAGTTCAAGGATGCGACGAGGATGAGACAGGGAGGAACTATGCTGCAGGCGTAGCGGTTTCTCCGAGAGTATCGGCAGTTCCCGAGATATCAGCGACAGGGGAGGTGGTGGGTCTCTTACAGTTCCAAGTAAGACAATTATTACGCATAAAAGAGGCTCCTCTAGATCGTGCGTGGCCCAGATCTGTGTTAGCGTATCTAGGCGAAGCCGTGCAGTTGGCAGCTAGATGTCCCCGAGAGTTGCAAATAGAGCAAGAAAATATTTCTTCAACCATGCCATTAATAAGTTCATCAAACGCCAGATGGGCTTCCTGTGAGGAGGGAATATCCATCCTAGTATTGGGTTCGGGCCGAGGTGAGGAAGTAACCTCGGAAGGCTCATTAATGAGCGTAAAAATCGGCCCAGAATCCAAACTCTCCACCGAAATTTGATTCTCATAATTAGAAACACCATGAATCTCGGCGGGATCAGCTGCAACTCCGTGTTGCACGGAAGAATTTCCGTTACACTTGGCAATTCGAAAATCAGGCCCGGGAGATCCGGAGGATGACTCTTGGCGAGAAACAATACCGAACGTAATATGCGGCGTGGCCGTCGTCCACCGGAGTTTCGCCGGCGATGGCGTAGAAATGATGACACATTCAGGAGAAGGCACTATATAACCAGCCTGTTCAAGCGTGAGAAGCTCTTCATTGGAAACAGGACATCTATAACCCTTGCAAACCTCATATTGCTGGAGGGACGCAAATGTGAGCTTCTTACGAACGGATGATCCAGTTTTAAGAGAGGATTTTAGAGGTCTGGAATGCATTGCCATCAGACCTAGTGAGGCTCTCTTCTTGGATGGACTCACAATAATCCATTCAGCATCACATTGTTTCTTCCATAGGGAGAATTCCCGACGCCAATTCGGACCACCATGGCCCCATAGATGGAAGAACCACTTAAAATTTGAGCATTTGTATGAACGTAAATCCAGAATATGAAAGCCAACTTGCATGCAGGACACTTTGATGGAGAAAACCGAATCTGTAACTTGAGAGACGCGAAACTCAATGGCAGAGCCCCCAATCACATATTCCAGAGCTGCGGCGACCGTGTCCTCAGAGAGACGGAACACATGACAACCAAAGGAAACCACCATGATGAAGGAGCGGCGGTGCTTCATAGGATGCACCGTAACACTAGAATGACGATAAACCTCATCGGCGAAGGCCAAACCATGAGAAAAATCCAGATCCAACGTAGAACCACCCATGCAAGCCATGCACGACCACGCACAAACTATATTGGAACTTTCTTAATGAATGCTAGACGAACGCGTTCAGAGAACATACACCAAGTCCCAGCTTGTGCCCCAGTACATAGTTAGACTATGGTCTCTCGCGTATCCCTAGACCTAATTGATGTCATATTGCTATTTTCGGGGGGAAATGAGAGGGAAATCGTATCCAACAAGACAAGAACTGCTATATAAACATGGTTCTGGATCAGTTTTGAGCAGTATCAACTAATATAGAGATATATGATGCATACGAGTCAGTTCTCCCTCAACAATTACCCGAAAAGCTCATGAAGAACACACAATTCACATGAAAGTTTCATAGGAAACTTATCGAACATGTTTCTAATGGAGTTCGTTCACAAACTTCACAGGAACTTTCTTAATGAACACTCGAGGAGCACACTCAGAAAAACATACACCATGTCCGAGCTAGAACCCTAGTGCATCAGAGGAAATACGGTCTCTCACTTATCCGTAGACCTAATTGCATCTCATATGGATATTTGATGGGAAAAGAATAGAGAAATACGGATCGAACAAGACAAGAACTGCTCTATAAACTTCGCTCTGAATCAATTTTGAGTAGCGTGAACTAATATAGAGATATCAGCCCCATACAGAGTCCATTTTTCCTCAACGAGTACTCGAAATACTCATGACAACCAAACAATTCAAAGGAACCGTTTGTAGGAACAATTTTGAAAACTTTTCTTAAAATGTTCGTTCACAAACTGCATCGGAACTTTCTTAATGAATGCTAGACGAACGCGTTCAGAGCACATAAACCAAGTCCCAGCTTGTGCCCCAGTACATCTTTAGACTATGGTCTCTCGCGTATCCCTAGACCTAATTGATGTCATATTGCGATTTTCAGGGGAAAATGAGAGGGAAAATCGTATCCAACAAGACACGAACTGCTTTATAAACTTGGTTCTGGATCAGTTTTGAGCAGTATAAACTAATATAGAGATATCTGATGCTTACGAGTCAGTTCTCCCTCAACAATTACCCGAAACACTCATGAAGAACACACAATTCACATGAAACTTTCATAGGAAACTTATGGAACATGTTTCTTATGGAGTTCGTTCACAAACTTCACAGGAACTTTCTTAATGAACACTCAAGGAGCACACTCAGAGAACATACACCATGTCCCAACTTGAACCCTAGTGCATCATAGGAAATACGGTCTCTCACTTATCCGTAGACCTAATTGCATCTCATATGGATATTTTATGGAAAAAGAACAGAAAAATACGGATTGAACAAGACAAGAACTGCTCTATAAACTCGGTTCTGAATCAATTTTGAGTAGTGTGAACTAATACAGAGATATCTGCCCCATACAGAGTCCATTTTTCTTCAACGAGTACTCCAAAACCTCATGACAACCAAACAATGCAAAGGAACCGTTTGTAGGAATAATTTTGAAAAGTTTTCTTAAGGTGTTCGTTCACAAACTGCATTTGAACTTTCTTAATGAATGCTAGATGAACGCGTTCAGAGAACATAGACCAAGTCCCAGCTTGTGCCCCAATACATCTTCAGACTATGGTCTCTCGCGTATCCCTAGACCTAATTGATGACATATTGCAATTTTTAGGGAAAAATGAGAGGGAAAATCGGATACAACAAGACAAGAACTGCACCATAAACTTGCTTCTGGATTAGTTTTGAGCAGTATAAACTAATATAGAGATATCTGATGCATACGACTCAGTTCTCCATCAACAATTACCAGAAACACTCATGTAGAACACAAAATTCACATGAAACTTTCATAGGAAACTTATGGAACATGTTTCTTAAGGAGTTCGTTCACAAACTTCACAAGAACTTTCTTAATGAACACTCGAGGAGCACACTCAGAGAACATACACCATGTCCGAGCTTGAACCCTAGTGCATTATAGGAAATACGATCTCTCACTTATCCATAGACCTAATTGCATCTCATATGGATATATGATGGGAAAAGAACAGAAAAATACGGATCGAACAAGACAAGAACTGCTCTATAAACTCGGCTCTGAATCAATTTTGAGTAGTGTGAACTAATATAGAGATATTTGCCCCATACACAGTCCATTTTTCCTCAACGAGTACTCGAAATACTCATGACAACCAAACAATTCAAAGGAACTGTTTGTAGGAACAATTTTGAAAACTTTTCTTAAGGTGTTCGTTCACAAACTGCATCGGAACTTTCCTAATGAAAGCTAGACGAACGCGTTCAGAGCACATACACCAAGTCCCAGCTTGTGCCCCAATACATCTTCAGACTATGGTCTCTCGCGTATCCCTAGACCTAATTGATGTCATATTGCGATTTTTAGGGGAAATGAGAGGGAAAATCGGATCCAACAAGACAAGAACTGCTCTATAAACTTGGTTCTGGATCAGTTTTCAGCACAATAAACTAATATAGAGATATCTGATGCATACGAGTCAGTTCTCCCTCAACAATTACTAGAAACGCTCATGTAGAACACACAATTCACATGAAACTTTCATAAAAAACTTATGGAACATATTTCTTAAGGAGTTCGTTCACAAACTTCAGAGGAACTTTCTTAATGAACACTCGAGGAGCACACTCAGAGAACATACACCATGTCCCAGCTTGAACCCTAGTGCATCATAGGAAATGCGGTCTCTCACTTATCCGTAGACCTAATTGCATCTCATATGGATATTTGATGGAAAAAGAACAGAAAAATATGGATCGAACAAGACAAGAACTACTACATAAACTCGGTTCTGAATGAATTTTGAGTAGTGTGAACTAATACAGAGATATCTGCCTCGTACAAAGTCCGTTTTTCCTCAACGAGTACTCGAAATATTCATGACAACCAAACAATTCAAAGGAACCGTTTGTAGGAAAAAAATTGAAAACTTTTCTTAAGGTGTTCGTTCACAAACTGCATTGGAACTTTCTTAATGAATGCTAGACGAACGCGTTCAGAGAACATACACCAAGTCCTAGCTTGTGCCCCAGTACATCTTCAGACTATGGTCTCTCGCGTATCCCTAGACCTAATTGATGTCATATTGCGATTTTTAGGGAAAATGAGAGGGAAAATCGGATCCAACAAGACAAGAAGTGCTCCATAAACTTGGTTCTGGATTAGTTTTGAGCAGTATAAACTAATATAGAGATATCTGATGCATACGAGTCAGTTCTCCATTAACAATTACCAGAAACGCTCGTGTAGAACACACAATTCACATGAAACTTTCATAGGAAACTTATGGAACATGTTTCTTAAGGAGTTTGTTCACAAACTTCACCGGAACGTTCTTAATCAACACTCCAGGAGCATACTCAGATAACATACACCATGTCCTAGCTTGAACCCTAGTGCATCATAGGAAATATGGTCTCTCACTTATCCGTAGACCTAATTGCATCTCAAATGTATATTTGATGGACAAAGAATAGAAAAATACGGATCGAACAAGACAAGAACTGCTCTATAAACTCGGTTCTGAATCAATTTTGAGTAGTGTGAACTAATACAGAGATATCTACGTCATACAGAGTCCATTTTTTCTCAACGAGTACTCGAAATACTCATGACAACCAAACAATTCAAAGGAACCGTTTCTAGGAACAATTTTGAAAACTTTTCTTAAGGTGTTCATTCACAAACTGCATTGGAACTTTCTTAATGAATGCTAGACGAACGCGTTCAGAGCACATACACCAAGTCCCAACTTGTGCCCCAGTACATCTTCAGACTATGGTCTCTCACGTATCCCTAGACCTAATTGATGTCATATTGCGATTTTTAGGGGAAAATGAGAGGGAAAATCGGATCCAACAAGACAAGAACTGCTCTATAAACTTGGTTCTGGATCAGTTTTGAGGAGTATAAACTAATATAGAGATATCTGATGAATACGAGTCAGCTCTCCCTCAACAATTACCGGAAAAGCTCATGAAGAACACACAATTCACATGAAACTTTCATAGGAAACTTATGGAACATGTTTCTTAATGAGTTCGTTCACAAACTTCACAGGAACTTTCTTAATGAACACTCGAGGAGCACACTCAGAGAATATACACCATGTCCCAGCTTGAACCCTAGTGCATCATAGGAAATACGGTCTCTCACTTATCCGTAGACCTAATTGCATCTCATATGTATATTTGATGGAAACAGAACAGAAAAATACGGATCGAACAAGACAAGAACTTCTCTATAAACTCGGTTCTGAATCAATTTAGAGTATTGTGAACTAATACAGAGATATCTGCCCCATACAGAGTCCATTTTTCCGCAAAGAGTACTCGAAATACTCATGACAACCAAATACTTCAAAGGAACCGTTTGTAGGAACAATTTTGAAAACTTTTCTTAAGGTGTTCGTTCACAAACTGCATTGGAACTTTCTTAATGAAGGCTGGACGAACGCGTTCAGAGCACATACACCAAGTCCCAGCTTGTGCCCCAGTACATCTTCAGACTATGGTCTCTCGCGTATCCCTAGACCTAATTGATGTCATATTGCGATTTTTAGGGGAAAATGAGAGGGAAAATCGGATCCAACAAGACAAGAACTGCTCTATAAACTTGGTTCTGGATCAGTTTTGAGCAGAATAAACTAATATAGAGATATTTGATGCATACGAGTCAGGTCTCCCTCAGCAATTACCAGAAACACTCATGAAGAACAAACAATTCACATGAAACTTTCATAGGAAACTTATGGAACATGTTTCTTAAGGAGTTCGTTCACAAACTTCACAGGAACTTTCTTAATGAACCCTCGAGGAGCACACTCAGAGAACGTACACCATGTCCCAGCTTGAACCCTAGCGCATCATAGGAAATACGGTCTCTCACTTATCCGTAGACCTAATTGCATCTCATATGGATATATTTGATGGAAACAGAACAAAAAAATACGGATCGAACAAGACAAGAACTATTCTATAAACTCGGTTCTGAATCAATTTTGAGTATTATGAACTAATACAGAGATATCTGACACATACAGAGTCCATTCTTCCTCAACGAGTACTCGAAATACTCATGACAACCAAACACTTCAAAGGAACCGTTTGTAGGAACAATTTTGAAAACTTTTCTTAAGGTGTTCGTTCACAAACTGCATTGGAACTTTCTTAATGAAGGCTAGACGAACGCGTTCAGAGCACATACACCAAGTCCCAGCTTGTGCCCCAGTACATCTTCAGAATATGGTCTCTCGCGTATCCCTAGACCTAATTGATGTCATATTGCGATTTTTAGGGGAAAATGAGAGGGAAAATCGGATCCAACAAGACAAGAACTGCTCTATAAACTTGGTTCTGGATCATTTTGAGCAGTATAAACTAATATAGAGATATTTGATGCATACGAGTCAGGTCTCCCTCAACAATTACCAGAAACACTCATGAAGAACAAACAATTCACATGAAACTTTCATAGGAAACTTATGGAACATGTTTCTTAAGGAGTTCGTTCACAAACTTCACAGGAACTTTCTTAATGAACCCTCGAGGAGCACACTCAGAGAACATACACCATGTCCCAGCTTGAACCCTAGCGCATCATAGGAAATACGGTCTCTCACTTATCCGTAGACCTAATTGCATCTCATATGGATATATTTGATGGAAACAGAACAAAAAAATACGGATCGAACAAGACAAGAACTGCTCTATAAACTCGGTTCTGAATCAATTTTGAGTATTGTGAACTAATACAGAGATATCTGCAACATACA